>NC_134551.1:47701323-48007349 GCF_025594145.1 Primulina tabacum
TACTTTGAATGGGCTGAATGAAAAACGTGGGTTGGCCGAGGAAAATTTGAAGATGAATTTTAATACGCGTTTTTAAAGCGTATTCACACGGACAATGAGCTCTATAAGTAGAGCTCTCCTCCCTTCATTTCAAATCATTCCTTCTTCGAGTTTTCTCTCATCTTATAAGCATTTGAGTGCTTAGTTCTATAATATTTGTGAGGTGTTTTGTTCTCATGTATTAAGAGAGTATGTTTTCTTTGAAAACACAGTGAGTGAGTTGTACACCACAAAATATTATAGTGAATTCTTTTCATCTTGCCCGTGGTTTTTACCCTAATAATTTTTAGGGGTTTTCCACGTAAATCTCGGTGTCCAGTTTATTCTTTATTTTCGGGTTTTATTATCTCAAATTCTGTACGTGGGACCAACATTTAAGCTGTTGGTATAATTGCTTTGGCATTTTTATGGAATCTGAATGCTTTTGTACCAATTAGAGTAGATACTTATATAAATAGAGGATGGAGGGGCTAGAGGTAAAGAAGGCGGGCAATCAAAGTTTAAGCAGATGTTATTTGATACATTTTATTGGAATCTAGAATCATTATAATCTTAAAATTTTAATTTTTCATCCCCCGTAAACCAAAAACAAATTATTTATTCTTCTCAGATACTTAAGAATGTCATTCACGTCTTTCCCTTGCAATGGACTGAGATTCGATTGAATCTTTGTGGAAAGTGGTCTGATATCTTCAATTATATATGCCAAATTTATGGGAGTTTCACGTAATTCAGATCAAGTATGTCAGTGAAAGTCACAGCTTTTCGATGTCCATACCTTCCCAATTATCTAGGACAAAGTCTGAGCGTGGGTAACGATCATCATGCAACCACCGTTGATTGAAGACAAAAAAATATTACTTTTTTTTAATGAGCATGATTTAAATTTTGAATCTTATACGAAATGAGATATTTTAAATTTGAAAATTTGTTTCATCATTATTTTTAAAATATTGTGTCGGATTTTTTGTATGCTTACCTGATTCATGCGAAATTTTTTATTATATTAATAATAACGATATTATTGATTATTTATAATATATTACATGTTTTATAAATAATAAAGGATTATCGATAACTGAAAGTTAATTATCCATATGAGCCATATATGGATACTTGTCCAAAACCTAGGTAAATACATGGATGCAAATGCAATATTACATAAGTTTTCAATATTTTATGTGTCTTCTTCAAAACTCTTGAGGATTTGAGTTCACCATCTTCAAATCTTGAACTCCCACTAATATTTACATTAAGTTTCAATGGCACATTGAAATACAAATTTAGAGGTAGGATCATGCCATAAATCAGACCCACTTTAAATAATTATCGAATAATTAAAACTTAACATGTAAAATATCCTTCTAACATACACCTAGGAAATTGTTCATGACTCTAGATCATCCATTTGTCATATAATAATATCAAATATTATATTAAATCCATAATAAAAACATATTATCAACAAATCATGTATCTTGTAAATTATCACTAACTACTATAATTAATAAGTTAAACAAACACTTTTATTTAACTTTCATTAATTAATTAAATTTAATGTAAAACAATTTTTATCATAAATAATAAAATCCAATATTTATTTCGTGAGAAAATTTTATAATTTAATTAAAATTTATTTTCGATAGTTAATTTGATTAATTTTCATAAAAAATATCAATTTTGATCCAAAAATTTCAAAAATAAGAAAACGTCTCGAGACTCCCAAAAGAGTCCCTGTCGGGATCTCGGGCAACCCTGTTTGTCCCCTTTTTCACATTGCCCGAACAGTTCGGGCATCATGCACAGCCCTGACCACACTTTAAATTTTTTATTTTTAAAAGAACTTGCTATGGGCAAACACCGCTGCCCAGAACTGCATGAGCTTCCCGGAACAATTCCCGACAGTCGCGAAAAATAATTATTTTTGTTTTCAAAACAATATTTTCAGGGTCTTTAATTTTTCTGGAATTTCAAACGCTGTTAGAAATAAAATACTCAACGCGATTTAAACAATAATAGAAACATAAGATAGAAAATATTGGCTCTGAAAACACTGTTGGAATACCGTTTTCTCGCAAATAAGGCACATCGAAAGTTTAAAATTTTTAGTTTTGACATTCAAAACGTTCGTTGGACGTCGTACGATTAAAACATCCATAGAATGCTTAGAATTGTTTATCTTTGTGTATTTAATATATATATATATATATATATATATATATATATATTTATTTATTTAATTTTATATTTATAACCCGATCGACGATCAGACAACATCGATATACCGAGAGATCTTGTTTATATAATGAAAATTGAAAATTTCGAAAATCAAAATTTTCACTGATCTATTTTTGGCAGCTGTCAGTTTTGTGAACTCTTTAACAAAAACAAGTAGTTTTACTCTCTTTACTTAATTAGCAGTTAAGCTAACTTCCACAAATTCAATACATGGAATCAACTTATAAACTTTTTTATGAGAAATTTGTTTGATCTGCATCAAATATAGTCGCTAAATTCAACTCCTTGAACTTGACTATCTAAGCTGGAACACATAATCCAATATTTGTGCGAACCTCAATGGCTCATGGATACAGTTAGCCGTGTATTCACAGCTTCATGTGATTCAAAATAATATTTATTCTTATTCGGAGTTATCCTAATTAGTCTCATTCTTTTCGTCAACCCCTTGATCTAGAATGTCGGAACTCAAATATGATCGTACACAACAAATCATGGTAAATGTGTCTAGTAGCATTGCCCACGATTCCCTAGGTATCACTGATAGTACATGCAAGAACCTTAAATTATGGTTAACATACAGTACAGTGCAATCATCGGTATATCAAGAATTGCATTTGAATTCGATAATGATGTGATGTGTCTTTGAGTAATAATAGTCACATCGTACGTGCAAATAGGAAAACAACTTTTCATAAAATACTTTTATTGTTCAGGCCAGAAACTCATTGTATTATTAACTCATCAGATTACATATGATATATTCACCCATGGGCAAACGATGAATCTCCTATTACAATGCATTTGCTCTTACGTATTTCAAAACTACATCAAACCTTACCACCCGATGACTCTCAAGAGAGTAGGTAAACGAATCAAAGTGGATAGTACGCAGAGCCTCTACATTGTCCCGGGTCTAAGGACTAATGACGTATGACCATAACCGCAGGATATTCCACTCGATAAGTGATAACTACTTGGACAGTCTGACGGAGGGTTGTTCAGTGCATCATGATATGATCACCTATCTATATGAATAGATATATCCATGTTCTTGCCAATGAAACATGGTGTTTATATCACAGATACTAGTCTCAAGCTCAAACGACTTTTATCTTTATTTTAGGTGACTGATTCGACTAAAATCTGTTTAGAATATATATAAAATTTTCTAATGAATTTCATGATCTTATGTTGAGAGGTATACCTCATGATACATTTTACATATTCAAAGATTTTATATATGCAGCTTGCATTGACATACAAATAAAGTAAATGTCATGATTGAATAAAACATTAAATATTATTAAAATAATTTTTTTTTGCACAAGAGTCAATAAACATCAAACTACAAGTTGGCTCACTGGGCACCTATTCTAACAAAAGAGTCATAAGAGATACCGATGAGGAGTCGTCTGATGTAAGTGATATGCTGAAGATTTCCCGTGCCTTGTTCAAAGGTAATCGGAATATAGATATTCCTTGGTCTAACTCACATGTTGCCCCTCATCATATGACTTCATACTGATCACTCTAGCATACTTCATGTCCATATTGATTTTTCCCTCAAACAAATTGTCCAGACCAAGGAGTTAATTGTTCATTATGAAGCCCAAGTCGTAATATCGTCTCTTTTTGTATCCGACTATACATTCTAAACAAAAAAGGAGATATGAGTGGTGTATAAAATTCGGAAGCAGAACCATCATGAACAAAAGAAAGTGATATTACTGAAGAAGATGCTGAAGAAGCGGTTAACACTGATAGCGATCAGTCATTTTATTTTATTGTTTCTGAGTTTGTTCAGTTTTAAGCTCTTTTATGTTTCTTAAGTTCTTGTTAATTAATTAGGTGTTTTTAATGCTATGCTCTAATTTAGTATTAAGTGGTAAATGTTTATGTCTTCGTGTTGTCAACACTGCTAACAATACTCAAGCTAACATGATCAAATTCTGAGGGATATGTTTTCAAATTCATGGGGGGTCAAATTTAGTTGCTTGAAATGGAATCAATTTGGTTAGAATTGTTTGTGCACATTTTATATAGAAAAGAAAAGAAGAGGAGATTGATAGAAAACATATTTGACAAAAACTTGTGTGAGTCGGTATCACGAGTCGTATTTTGTGAGACATATATCTTATTTGGGTCATCCAAGAAAAATTATTACTTTTTATGCTAAGAGTATTACTTTTTATTATGAATATCAGTAGGGTTGACCCATATCACAGGTAAAGATTCGTGAGACCGTTTTTAATAAGATTTTGCATAAGAGTTTTGTTTTTCTAGAATATTGAGTTTCATAAACTCTAGATTTGATCATTAGTATTTAAAAGAGTTTGTTTCCTAATGAAGACTCATTTCTTATTTTGTAGAAATCTATTCAAGGAACTCTATCAAGATCAAAGCAAGTCTATATATATTGAATAATGATTGTTGCACAATAGATAAGCGATATACGAGGGAACATAGATAAAGCTCGGAAGAATTGTCTGAAGAACTCGCAAAGACGAAGTATTGCTATTTCACTCTGTTGTCGTGACGTGTTGAGCACACTTAAAGATAACACCCATACAAAATGTTGATTGAAGAATTGTTTTGTTGCTCCAAATTTCGGTTACACAAATTCGCATTTTTATGCTTTGATTATTTTTTTTATTTATATTTTATGGTTCAGTTTACTTCTTTGACTTATTAAGAACTATAGTTTTTTGTGTCTTTACTAGTATCGATTTTGTAAAATCGATTTAGTTTTTAGTGGTTATTTTGCGTTGAGGCATCACATAAGTGTGTTTATTTGTGTCTAATTATCTATGTATTATTTTTAATTAAGTGTGTTATTTATTCCGCTACAAGGTGTTACAACATTCGAGACAACACTTATATCTGATATACACAATTCTTATTTTCTTGTTAAAAAAACCTTTCAACATACATATCTATACTATTTTATTAAGTTTGAGACATTTAGAGTAACTAACTTTGGTGTCATGGTCTGTTTTCATAATTATATATATTAATAAAATGTTAAAATTTTAATGTAAGTTATATGTAGTTCAGCGGATAGAGTCATTGATTTTTGGGATTTAGGTTATAAGTTCAATTCTTATTGAGGTCATTTTTATTCTTTTATTTTTCAATTTATTTATCAAAATTACGTGTAGTACCTCATTATTTCTTATAATTATATTTTGATCCTCATTTAAATATAAATCAAATGAATTATAAAAAATATTATACAAGCACGCAACGCGTGCGTCGCTGTACTAGTATATATATATTCCTTGGTATATTATTCTGTGTATTACACAAAAGGCGGTCACGGAGTTTCGTCCACCTTGTTAGAAAGGGATCATCTGCTTTTCTGTCGAGTTATAAAATTTGGAGGTACAAAATGTCCGAATGACCACACTAAAATTGTGCATTGCTTCCCAGATTTTCTACTTTATTGGTTCGGACTGTTATGCCTCGAGTCGGTTCTTAACCTCTGAGTTATTCAGATCTGACCATTTTTTCTCCACGCATTATATTTTCTAACACAGAGATCCATTCTGTACACCAAGAGATTCTGCCGATGCGTGGTTGTTATGTCGACGGTTGGTTCTCGTATACGTGCAGCAAGAATACATGTACTTCAGAGGCAGCGCAAAGCAGCAGAGATGAAGCGTGAGGCTGCTCATTACGATTTTGATTTCGATGAGTATTTGGCATATGAAACCGTTATACTGAACCTGTGTCGATAATATGTCCCGTGTTTACATCATAAATTGATTTAGACTCGTTTGGGTTTGATCTTGGGAAAATGACAATTAATATAGATGAATTAACTAATAAATTTCAACTTATATATATATATATATATAATCCAAACAATCAAATTGATTTAAAATATATCATCAATCTAAGCGAGCGCCTTGATGAGTTAACACGAATTTTGATAGTAAAGTGAAAGTCGTCGATGTTGTAAAATCATGAAAATCATCATCCGAATCTCGAGAACACATGTTAAATCATCAAGAAATCTTGATTAAGAAGTGGAAATATGTCTGAATCCATAATAATTGATATTCATGTAGATTTGTGTGGTTTTGACATTTCCAGATCAACATGATTTGCTTTAAGAGCCCTTTTATTTTTTTCACACTCTCTAACATTATTGATGAGATATCGTATAGAATGACTTCATCGGTGACCTAGCTAGAACCAGTGGCGAAGCCACGTTAATTAACACCCGGGCTTTAGCCGGGTGGCTCAAAATTTTTTTAAAAAATTTATATGTAAATTTTGGATTAATTTTATATTAATTCTGGTAGATCAATTTAAAATATTAAATGATTCTAAAATTTAAAATTCTAATTCGAGTACAGTCATATCCTGGCACGGCCACTACCTAGAACCATGACCCATTTATGTATTTAAGTTCCAACATCGATCACTTAGAGTGGCATATCTCCTAGACATCATTTTTTACAAAGACGATAATGCAACAATCCTACATCAACATTAATTTGGATGATCACATCATTGTCGAAAGTTAGGCCAACTTTTATGATGCACAACTGTAACATAATCAATGTCTTCACCTTAAACCTTCATAGTACACCTTTTTGCTCACTGCTAACTTGGATCCTCGTCTTCTCCTAAAAAATGGGAAAACAAGAAGCAAAACAAGCCGCGCAATAATCTTCAAATAAATCCATTAGCATAGAAATGTTAATCTGAATGCTGCTACATAAAGTTCATTCAGAGAAGCAAAGGACAAAGCAACAGTGTTACCGTGGAATCACAATTCACATACTGTATGTGTATTTATTATACGTAGAAACGAGTACACACGATACACAAAACACTCGATCCATTGATCAGCTGATCAGCAATAAGCTACACAGTTATGCTTGCAATCAATAGTGCAGCCACCTCCACCTCCTCCGCCGCCGTACCCCTTTCCGGCGTGGCTGTACGAGGTGAAACACTTTGTCGGGCACGTCAACTTCTTCTTGTAACACGGCCCTTTGTCTTTACACACAACAGTCGGCCTTATCACGCCACCTTTTGCGTAGCCTCCTTTGGGTCCTCCGAACCCGCCACCGTAGCCTCCGCCGGCAAACCCGGGCGGGAACCCAGGTATGTTGAACCCGCCTCCCGGGCCGAAGATGCCCCCCATCCCGTTGTCATCGTTGTCGCCTCCTGTCTTGGCGGCGGGGCGGATGGCGAGGGAGATGGTGGCTGAAACGAGCAAGAAAAATGCGATCTTCATATTTGAATTTGTTATGAAAAGAGGAAGAGAAACATAGTATATGAACAAGAAATGAAGGTGAAAATGCATTTATTAGTATGTTGGAATCAAGAAGTGGATGGCAGTTGTGGTGATTCGCAAGCAGGCGATAGCGGTAGGTTAGGCAATGCACTAATTATTGCATTCTCACGCCAAAGTCACACTGCTGGTCTGTTTTCAATTCGACTCAATCTGATCAAATTTTAAAATATTTTAATTTAGCAATCGTCTTATAGATTTTGATGAAATATTTAAATTATATAAACATTAAGAACGATTAGAAGAAACTTCGAAATCTGATCATATTTTATACATGTCCATAAATAAAGTAGGAAAATTTATGCTGAAGTTGCATCAGATGGTTTTACTTTTAAATTTTTGAGCTGGCATATGTTGTTTTTCCAATCGATATGACCGACGGAATGAAAGATGCACCCATGTGGTAATTCATTGTGCTACATATAAGATCCACTTACGTAGATATTATCATCCACATCCAAAAAGCAACGTGTTTTTTGAGAAGCTTGTACAATTTGGGAAGCGATTTTGATTGATCAAAAAGAGGAATCTAATACAACCGATATGCTCTTAGACACGACCATACATAACATATAAATCACATTTGGAAATAGTGGACAATTAGTTAGAGCAGCGGGTACTGTAGCGAACTTTACCTACTTAAATCTCATAATATATGTATGTGTGTGTCTATATATATATATATATATATATATTTGATATGCTAGCGCTTCTTACACGGTGTATATATATGTATATATATATATATTTGATATGCTTCTTACACACCGTGCCAATCTTTGTGCCTACTAATGAGATGATATCATCTATTAGATGTGATGAATCACATCTAAATTGTACGTCCAATAGGTGAATATCAATTTATTGATGAACACATATAGTATATAAAAAATGTAGCTAGCTATATCCTTTTTGGAGGTAACCTTAACATGAAGATATTTATTTGGGGACCATATTTCAATTTTCTCACATCGATTTTAAAACAAAAAATAGACCATTCTTTGTGAACTTTGGATTATATTGTTGAAAAATAATATTTAAAATGTGTGTATTGAATATTTGAATGTTGAAAATAAGAGTTGTAAATATTGAAAATTAGTGTGTGATGATGTAGGTAATGATGAATTTATTTTTGGATTATTTGTAAAGATTTTCTATAAATAGATCTCTCATTTGTGAATAAAATTACAATTGAGTTGAGAGAAAAATATTATAAAGTGTGTAGTTTGATAATTTTGAGAGTTTGAGATTTTTACTTTTTAACATAAATTTTTACTTTTCACAACACGTTATCAGCACAAAGCTCTAAAAGTCCTCCATACTTTTCCAAGCTCCAAACAGAAGAAAAAGGTAAAAAAAGTAATAATATTTATTTTACTGTTATTTATTTATTGTGTATATATTTAATATATAATATAAAGTTATTATATAATAAAAATTAGAAATAATAATAATAATTTTTTCAAAAACTTGTTATAAATCCTGGGAGGATGTTAAGACGACATCCCACACTCCCGGTAAAGGATACGCCAAGTATAAAAGCCTATAAGATTTTTAAACAAAATAACTTATAACCCCTCATTATAATAATGTGATATGATATACATAATTATTTAAATATGACTAATATTATATACATCATATTATTACCATAAAATTGTACAAATACATACATTTATTTTTTGTACACCAACGGTCATAAACGGTAACAAAACGGCTAGTTTTTTCCCTATAAATATGATCTCACAAACACATTCAATCACTCCAACTTTCTCTTCTTCTCTAAAAATTAATCTTCATCAAATTTTTCGAAGAAAAAAAAAGATGGCTTTCTCAAGGTTATTTTTAATTATTTTGGTTATCATACTAACGAGTCTTGTATTTATTGGATAATATCCTCCTCGTGTGTTTTCTTTATTTTTACGAATGCTTGTACTTGTTGTTTATCCATTACTTTGTATTGCAATATTCATTAACTAATAAAATGTATCATAATTTTTTTTAGTACCACAATGTCAAATTTGACAAAGCTCGAATTTGTTAAGCTCGACATCACGGGAAAAAATTATAAGCCATGAACTCTCGATGTAGAAATGCATCTTGAGTCATTGGGTCTAAGCGAGACCATTAAAGAAAATGGTATATCTTCATCACAAGAAAAAGCAAAAGCTATAATATTTTTGCGTCGACATCTCGATGAAGGTTTAAAATGTGAATATCTCAACGAAAAAGATCACATGGCTCTGTGGAAAGGTGTAAGGCCGTGGCCCTGTGGTTACCAGGATTGTAACCAATATACCTATATGCCAGGAGGTTGAGGGGTCGAATCCTGGGAAGGCATAAACTCCACTTTCCTGGCGTGAAGAAGTCCGATGAGTAAGTGCAAGCTGGTCTGAGTCCAGGAACTGTGATTGTAGGGTACGAGGACAGGGCCAGGGCCTTACAAAAGGATTGAAAGAAAGATTCGAACATATAAGGGAAGTTATATTTCCGACCGCCCGTGATGAATGGAATATGTTAAGATTCCAAGATTTGAAGAAAGTTAGTAATTACAATTCGGCGATGTATCGAATAATCTCGTAATTAGAATTTTGTGAACATGAGGTTACGGAATCAGAAATGCATGAAAAAACATTTTCCACGTTTCACGCATCAAATATAACTTTACAACAACAATATAGAGTGCGTGGATTTGCGAGATATTCTGAACTTATCGCCTGTCTTCTTGTGGCGGAAAAGAACAACGAGCTATTAATGAGAAATCATTAGTCCTGACCCACTGGATCAACAGCATTTCCAGAAGTAAATGATGTGAGTAAAAATGAATTTAAACCTAGAAACCAAAATCAAATCCAGATACAAGGTTTTGGTCGAGGTCGTGGTCGTGGAAGTGGTCGTGGTCGTGGTCGCGGCCGTGGTTTTGAAAACAATCGAGATAATTATTATTATAACTCATCTCAAAAGGGCGTCACGAACCACCCACCAAAAAGGCATCATGAGAACATGAGTGTAAATGAAAATCACTCAAAAAGATTTGAAAGTTCTTGTTTTAGATGCGGCACTCCAGGACATTGGTCTCGTATTTTTCGAGCCCCCGAGCACTTTTGCAAGCTTTATAAAGAATCGATAAAGGGGAAAGAAAAAGAGACCAACTTCACTGAACACAGTGACCGTTTGTGTGATTCAACTCATTTTGATGCTGCAGATATCCTGAATGATTTCTCTGGAAATGATCAATATGCTGGTGGAATAGAAATGAAAAATATTGACGCTGGAGATTTTCTCAATGATTTTTCTGAAAATAAACAATATATTGGTAGAATATAATTGTAAAATAATTTATTTTTCATGTACTCATATGATAATGTTTCATTGTACAAGTATGATATGTGTTGTATTTTTCAATTTATTGGATACGTATTGTCAATAATTTTTTTTCATTGTATATTTTTTTGAAGTTCAAATATGGAAAATGCTACGAACAAAGCTGAAGCTTGCATACCTGATAGTGGTACAATGCACACTATCCTCCGAGATAAAAGATATTTCTTGGAACTAAAACCAACAAAAACAATGGTGAATACAATATCAGGTCATGTAGACTTGATTAAAGGATGTGGTAAAGCACAATTTTTGTTACCTAATAGTACAAAATTTTTGATCAATGATGCTTTGTATTCACCACAATCAAAAAGAAATTTGTCGAGTTTTAATGATATATATTCCCATGGGTATGATACTCAAACAATGAATGAAGGAAATGAGAAATATATGTGTCTTACCACATACAAATCAGGAAAGAAATATGTAGTTGAAAAACTACCAATGCTACCTACTGATTGCATTATACATATATAAGTCCTATTGATTCCAACATGGTAGTTGATAATTCTTCAACACTGATCAACTGGCATGATCGATTAGGACATCCTGGTTCAACAATGATGCGAAGAATTATAGAAAATACACATGGTCATCCGTTGAAAGACCAGAAGATCTTTCAGAATAATAAGTTTCAATGTAAAGCATGTTCTCTTGGAAAACTTATTATAAGACCATCACCAGCCAAAATCCAAACTGAATCACCAATGTTTCTTGAACGTATTCAGGGTGATATTTGTGGACCAATCCATCCACCATGTGGACCATTCAGATACTTTATAGTATTGATTGATGCCTCCAGCAGATGGTCACATGTATGTTTATTGTCAACTCGAAATTTTGCATTTGTAAGATTACTTGCTCAAATAATAAAATTGAGGAATCAATTTCCCGATTATACAATCAAGAAAACTAGACTTGATAATGCTGGTGAATTTACTTCCCAGACTTTCAATGATTATTGTATGTCTATGGGAATCATTGTTGAGCATCCTGTTTCTCATTTACATATACAGAATGGATTGGCTGAATCATTGATTAAACGTCTGCAAATGATTGCTAGACCAATGATTATGAAAACAAAGCTCCCTATTTCTATATGGGGACATGCAATTTTACATGCTGCTGCATTAATTCGTATTAGACCAAGTGCATATCATAAATACTCCCCATTACAGCTTGTATTTGGTAAAGAACCAGACATTTCTCATCTGAGAATTTTTGAATGTATGGTGTATGTGTCTATTGCACCACCGCAACGAAAGAAAATGGGACTTCAAAGAAAGGTTGTAATTTATATCGGTTATGATAGTCCATCAATCATTCGATATCTTGAACCTCAGACAGGCGACGTGTTCACAGCACGTTTTGCTGATTGTCATTTTAATGAGGAAATATTCCCAATGTTAGGGGGAGAACAGAAACATACCGAAAAGAAAATTACATGGTATGTATCATCATTGTTACATCTGGATCCAAGAAGAAAACAATGTGAAAAAGATGTACAGCAAATTGTGCACTTGTAAAGAATAGCAAATCAAATACCAGATGCATTTGCAGACACAAAAGGGGTAACTAAATCATATATACATGCTGCAAATGCCCCTGCTCGAATTGAAATTCCGAAGAAACAAATTGAAGATACTCATGATGTCATTAAACGCCTGAAGCGTGGAAGGCCAGTCGGTTCCAAGGATAAAAATCCTCGAAAAAGAAAATTCATAGTGAAACACGGTGATCACAAAAGAGAAAATGATGTTCCTGAAGAAACACATGATAATCACAAAATAGAGAATGATGTTCCTGAAGAAACACATGATGATGAAAATATTCTTTCAGAAACACAAACTGACGAGAATCGTGAAATATTTATCAATTACATTAATACTGGAAAAATATGGAACCGAAAAGATATAGAAGAAATTGATGATATATTTTCTTATAATGTGGCAATCGACATCATAAATGTTAATGAAGATCATGAACCAAAATCTTTTGGTGAATGTAAAAATCGGCAGGATTAGATAAAATGGAAAGAAGCCATCCAGGTTGAATTGGATTCGCTAAATAAACGTAATGTTTTTGGACCTATAGTCCTTACACCTAAAGGTGTAAAACATGTTGGATACAAATGGGTTTTTATTCGAAAGCGAAATGAGAAAAATGAAATAGTAAGATATAAAGCTCGAGTTGTTGCACAAGGTTTTTCTCAAAAGTTTGGAATTGATTACGAAGAAATGTATTCTCCCGTGATGGATGCAATTACATCGGTATTTGATTAGCTTGGCGGTATCTGAAAATTTAGAAATGCGTTTTATGGATGTTGTTACAGCTTACTTATATGGATCACTTGATAGTAATATATATATGAAAATCCCTGAAGGATTTAAGATGCCTGAAGCACAAAGTTCAAAACCCAGAGAATGTTATTCTGTGAAATTACAAAGATCATTATATGGGTTAAAATAGTCCGGCCGAATGTGGTATAATCGGCTAAGTGATCACTTGATGAATAAGGGATATGTAAATAATTCAATATGCCCTTATGTTTTCATTAAGAAAACAACATCCGGATGCGTAATTATTGCTGTATATGTTGATGATTTAAACATCATTGGAATGAATAAGGAAATTCAAGAAGTTGTGTCATACTTGAAGGAAGAATTTGAAATGAAGGATCATGGAAAAACCAAGTATTGTTTGGGTTTACAAATTGAACAAAAAGAATGTGGAATATTTGTTCACCAAACAAATTATACAGAAAAGATCCTTAAACGTTTTAATATGGATAAATCAAATCTTTTAAGTACTCCAATGGTTGTTAGATCATTAAATATAGAAAAGGATCCATTCCGTCCATGTGAAGATGATGAAGATATTCTTGGTCCAGAAGTACCATATCTAAGTGCTATTGGTGCCCTTATGTATCTTACAAATTGTACAAGGCCCGATATATCTTTTGCAGTAAATTTATTGGCAAGATTTAGCACATATCCACACAAAGAGACACTGGAACGGAATTAAACATATATTCCGTTATCTACGAGAAACGACAGACTTGGGACTTTTGTATTCAAAAGATGCTAATCCAAGTATAATTGGTTATGCCGATGCTGGATACTTATCTGATCCACACAAGGCACATTCCCAAACTGGATATGTATTTACTCGTGGAGGCACTGCAATTTCTTGGCGTTCACAGAAACAAACGCTCGTAACGACTTCATCAAATCATGCCGAGATTATTGCACTACATGAAGCAAGTCGTGAATGTGTGTGGTTAAAATCAATGACCGAACATATCCAAATCTCATGAAGATTATCATTTGACGAGAAGCCTGTGATATTATATGAAGATAATGATGCATGTGTTGCTCAAATGAAAGAAAGATACATAAAAAGCGACAGAACTAAACATATTCCTCCTAAGTTCTTCGCATTCACCAAGGAGCTTGAGAAGAATAAATATATTGGATGTTCGTCACATTCAATCAAGTGAAAACTCATCAGATCTCTTCACAAAGGCACTTTCTACGACAATATTCAGAAAGCACATATATAATATTGGGATGAGCAATCTACGAAATTTGTGAAGAATTGTTCGTGTCAACATGAGGGGGAGTTTACGTGACTGCACTCTTTTTCCCTTACTATGGTTTTTATCCCAATGGGTTTTTCCTAGTAAGGTTTTTAACGAGGCAGTATAAAAACACGTAATGAAGACAATCATTATGATCATCATCACAAGGGGAATTGTTGAAAAATAATATTTAAAATGTGTGTATTGAATATTTGAATGTTGAAAATAAGAGTTGTAAATATTGAAAATTAGTGTGTGATGATGTAGGTAATGATGAATTTATTTTTGGATTATTTGTAAAGATTTTCTATAAATAGATCTCTCATTTGTGAAGAAAATTACAATTGAGTTGAGAGAAAAATATTATAAAGTGTATAGTTTGATAATTTTGAGAGTTTGAGATTTTTACTTTTTACTATAAATTTTTACTTTCACAACATATATAAATTATTATTTTTTTTAAAAAAATGCTAAACATAATACTTATATAGACCATTAAAGGCAGGGGACCGACCATTTAATTGAATAATATATATACACGACGACGAAAAGGACCGAATGCATGCATATCCCATCATATATATTTTGAGCAATAATGTAACAACCTATCCCCGAGCATTTATTTCGCAACACAAGTCAATTGAATCATTTGCAACGCGCTTATTTCATGAGATTTTAATGGCCGACCGACCCCGTTTCCAATAAATGGAAGCTAGCCAATGTCCCTTCTTTTCCATCTTTTTTTCTATGAAACTTAACACATGTTGGACAAGGGATCGTTGGAATTCGGTCATCGAATAACTTAGATATCCGAAAATGAGTCGGTCTCTTGTGAGACGGTCTCGTGAATTTTTATCTGTGAGACGAGTCAACCCTACCGTTATTCACAATAAAAAAGAATATTTTTAGCATAAAAAGTAGTAATTTTTTATGAATAACCCAAATAAGATATATGTCTAACAAAATACGACATGTGAGTTCGTCTCACACAAATTTTTGCCCCCGAAAATTTGAGTTGATTGGTAAATATGTGCTTTGATTTGAATTTTTTATACCAACATTTGTAATTTTAGTGCTATAAATATTTTTCTTTATAAATGCATGATCGATTTAAGTCATTTGATAACTAAAATAATTTCAACGATGTGTAAATATATCGGTCAAAAAAATGTGACATTTTGTGCCTAAAAGTTATAATTTCATACTAAATTACTCAAATTTCATATATTTATATAACAATTTCAAGCATATGTAATTGTTATTTTTTTACCAAAAAAAGTGGAGAAACTGAAATGATAAAATATGTTGCCATCCAGTAATGCATGAACCCAAACCTATCATTGCGGCGAAGATTTGGGGATGTTTCTTCGTTTCCAAGTCAAATTTGAGAGAAATATTAGATTAATTTCGACATCATTTGTTTTTTTTTTTCAATATCTTACTATCTTATTATATAGTATATTTTTTAATTAAGGGAAATTTTGTGATAAATCCTCAAACCCAAATTTATCCTAACTCTCTACACCTAAAAAACTTTATCCAAACTACCTCAAAAAAAAATTTTGACAAAAATACCCTTATTAATTTCAATGATTGTTTTTCCTGGCAGAAATGGTATCAGAGCCTAGGTAAAACTATTTCAAATATACAAATTTATTATTAAATAATTAAATGTTTGAGGAGGAGAATTTTTTCAATTAACATGAATCTGAACCCATGTTCGAGATCAAGTATTTACAGGTTATATTCCAAGTTGTTGGAATATTCGAAGCAGGAAGATCTAACTGAGGTTAGATATCAAGAATGAACTTATCATAATCCTAATGTAAATTTATGATTCAAAATAACAGGTTTTTAGAAATAGTATCAGATTCCTCTAAACTCTCCGGAGATCTTAGAGAGATTCAAAATATAGTACAGAATTATGACAATATGCTGTATTATATACCACAAAATGCAAAGAAAATCCTTGAAAATTTTTGGAATATTAAAGGATGTTCAAACAAGATTTCAAAACCTAGACAACAACCAAGTTCTAGTAAAAGGACTTCAGAAGAAAGATTACCACCATCATTTGGTACTGAACCCTTATTACATCAAAAAGGGAAGGCCAAAGCGATATCAAAACCTTTAATTGAAGAAGAAAAGATGATCAATCTAATCAAAAGAGTCTCAGAAAAGAAATTAATCTGATGACAACTTTAGAAAGGTTTGGTCTAGAGGATCTCTAAGAGCTTGCAGAATCTTTTGCAAATCTCAAGGTTGTAGATCTAAGGATGAACACAACTGGGGGCGAACAACCAACCATAACCTGGTCATCTTAAGAACCACCAAGAGAAAGTGTGGGATATCAGAATATAAATATGAGAGAATCCTAACCAGACTTTTGTACTGGTGGAGAAGCACACCCAGCGGGAACAAGGTCGAGGAAGAATCAAATTCCTTTGCACAAAACACCCTATGAGAAATCTGTTTTAGAACCTATACATCCTTATGAGGTTATGCTTAACCTGGATGTATTAGATTTCAAAAACATGGAAGATCTCATAGGTGATTGGACATCCACTATGAGAATCGCAGCAGGCACACTTGATCTCAAAAAAGAAGAATTAATTAAACTTCTGGAAATGAGTCTTATGGGATCAGTTAAAATTGCTTGGCATGACTTCACTGGAAACCAAAGAATCAGTCCTAGCTGGAGAATCTCTTAGCGAGATATCTGGAAGAATGGCTACCCGTTTTAAAGCACAATTTATAGGGATAGATTATTTCAACAGTCAAGATACAGAAAAGAAAAAGAAATACACTCAAGCTCTGTATAGTCTTGAATTACATGATATATATTTAGTGGATGAATATATTATGTTATTCACTAAATATAGATGTAATTTAGGAGTTGAATAAGATATAGCAATGCAACTCTTCTTCGCCAAAATGCCAAGTCCCTGGAGAGAAATGCTCATAAGGGTATATGTTCATGGTAATCCAGATACATTGGCATGAAGAGCCTCTTTTCTCAAAGGAAAATTGACAGAATGGTGTCATCTGACAGCATTACAAAAGAATTATAAACGATTAAGGGATATTAACAAACGAACTCCTTTGTGTTGTAAAGTAAATGATATTCCAACAATTATTGGAAGTAAACCACAGAGGCATAAGAGGAAAAGTTTTAGAACTCATCCTTATGCTAGAAGTGGAAGAAGTTCTTGGAAACCAAGAACAGTATGGTCTAGACAGAAAGCCAGATCTTACAAATATGGACAAAGAAGTGGACCATCAATGAGTAGGATACCATCCCAAGCACCAGGTACATCTCGAAGCACAGGAAGAACACCTACAAAAAAAACTTTCAGAAGAGCTCATACTCAAGTTAATGAAAGTTTTAAAGATTGTAATTGCTGCACATCTGGAGCAAGAGGCCATATCTCAACCAACTGTCCAGAAAATGAAAAAATAGGTATTAAATGCTTCGATCCAACTTCGGATATTGAAGAAGCAGTTTATTACAAAGATCTTATTCAAGTATACCAGTTTGAGGACATTGCCTCAGACAAAAGTATATGTGAAGAAAAAGAAGTTTTGAGTCATGAAGAATCTGATAAAACTGAATCAGAATTTGACTGAAGACGAGGAAACACACATGAAGAGTTGTCTGGTTTCTTTATCCAGACAACAATATCTCATAACATGGTCCAAATTATCATGAGAGAAAGTCCTAGTCTTCAGAGATATCAGCGATTCTGAAGGATCGTGTGTGCTAGTGCCTTCGAAGGCATTTCATACACAACAGTTTCCAATGAGCTTCAATAGCTCGTGTTCTAAGAATATTAACACCGATGAATTAAATCGAGTTTGGTTTTAAAACCAAGCGGAAGAAACTCGAAGAAATCCTTCGTGAAGAATACTGATATATTTAGAAAACATTTTAACTTATGTAAACTGACTAACTGAAATATGACAGATTAGTTTTTGCATTCCTCAGTTCAGTTACGAATACTCCAACTGATCAAAACAATTTGAAAACAATAGTTAATCAGTTAAATACACAAGATATGTTTATGGATGTTCGGAGACTTCAACTGCTCCTACGTCACTCCTTCTATCTCCACAGATAGGATCCACTAGAAGACTTTGATTTATACAACTATTTGTACAAACCCACTCAGATAGGACTTACACTACTGCCTAAACTGAACTCCTAGCTACGACTGAAGGCAGCACCTTCCAGCCAACATTTCTTTAATGTCTATGTGTCAAAGACTACATACACAAGTTTAACGTCTTTGTGCAAGACTATGTTTGAGTGGTTTTGAGAATGAGTGTGTATGTGAGAACTAAACACAAAAGTGTTCTCACATACTGAGGGACAATGGCTTCTATACTAAGCATATACAATGATAACGAGTTCCCTCTGGGCTTGAATGCTTCTGTAAGCTGATTTGCAACTGAGCGTGCCATTCTCTGTTTTTCTTTTTCTCACTCTCTTCTTGTTTTGTTATATGTTGAATCTTCACTGATCTCCTCTTTATATAGGCGGGAATAACTGATCGTACAGTGAGACTCATTTATTGTATCCGTTGCATTTTGAATCGGCTTCTTGGACTTTGTGTCTCGTCTTTTCGTCTGCCCTTCTGAAGCGTTTTGTCTTCTAATGCTCTGATGCAACGACCATTATTGTCCTTTGACTGGACAAGGGGCTGTAATTTTACGCACAGCTGGAATCCATTTACTGTAAGCTTATCTTAATCTGCAACTGAAAGGTTTTTAACTGATGCTTCAGTTTGGTCAGCTTGACTGATCTTCAGTTGGGCTTAGTGAAATTAGTTGACTCGTCAGTTGAACTAATTTCACATTTGTTCAGTTTGAACTGGTTAGTTGAGCTCTTCGTCAGTTGGATACAACATCAGCTGGCTAGGCTTTTGAGATCTTCTTGCTGAATTACTTATCAACTGGACAATTAACTGAGGTGCTTGATAGAAGAACCATTTGGACTGATTTGGTCTCGGCGATCAGTTGGTTCAATCAGTTGATATCTTCGATAGCTTCAGTTATGATTTCGTGAACTGATTAGTTCAGTTTTAGCTGTCTGCACACTAAGGTAAATTGTTAGAAATAAGATGATAAGTTTTGTTAACATCAAAATTAAGGTTGCGAACTGAGAAGTTCCAACAATCTCCCCATTTTTTATGGTCACAAAACTTAAGCAATTAAAGCGCAATATATTCAGTTTAAGGGTTAGTATATTCGAACTCTGTTAAAGGCTTCCCCTCAAAAACTGAATTACTAAAGAAAAATTTAAAACAGAACTTTTCAGTTGACTGAGAGAGTAACTAGATTTTAAGCTAAATTTTATTACAAAGGAAAGCTCCCCCTCAGAAACTGAATAAAACCCGTATTTGAGAAATATTTAACTTAGTCAATTAATCATTCAAGCATCGTAAGCAAGATACTGAGAATATCTATTCAATCCCAACGGAACACAACTGAATAAGCATGATGCTTTATTTAAATTTTCAAGAATTTACATCTGAGTGTATACATCAGTTGAAAAAGGAAAAATTGCTATAACAATAGCATATTTTAAACAGTATCGATATAAGTCGGTTTCTGTGACAGAACTGGATATACCATTAGCTAGTTGTCTTGATAGCTTGAACAGCTGCATCAGTTGTGAGTTCCATTTTCTAGAGAAACGAGTTAAACTGCTTTGGACTTGTCCTCTGTGCTCACCCAACTGGTCGAGCAGACTCTGACTAGGCTCACGTGGAGTTCAGTTGGTGATTAAATCAACCAACATCCCAACATAGATGATTTTCGTCTGAAGAACAACTGACTTGGTAGGTTTGCAACTGATTTCTTGTTCAGTGAGCAATTTAGCTGTGCATCTTTGCATATGTTCCTCAGTCCCCTGCAGCCTGATTAAAAACTCCAAAGTTAATTGGAGAAGTGGCCATAAAGAAAATTGCAGGACCAATCCTCTCAACTCTTTACTAAGGAGAGACATATAAATATTTTCAAATAGTTTTGAAAATAATTTAAAATACTTTTAAATAGCTTTTAACACTATTTCAAAGTAATATATTTTAAAACACAGTTTTCTTCAAATGTTCTTCTTAGAACAACCCGCTCTGATACCAACTGAAGGATCGTGTGTGCTAGTGCATTCGAAGGCATTTCCTACACAACAATTTCCAATGAGCTTCAATAGCTCGTATTCTAAGAATATTAACACCGATGAATTAAATCGAGTTTGGTTTTAAAACCAAGCGGAAGAAACTCGAAATAATCCTTCGTGAAGAATACTGATATATTTAGAAAATATTTTAACTTATGTAAACTGACTAACTGAAATAAGACAGATTAGTTTTTGCATTCTTCAGTTCAGTTACGGTGACAACTGAACTGACGAATACTCTAACTGATCAAAACAGTTTGAAAACAATAGTTATTCAGTTAAATACACAAGATATGTTTTTGGATGTTCGGAGACTTCAACTGCTCCTACGTCACCCCTTCTATCTCCATGGATATGATCAACTAGAAGACTTTGATTTATACAATTACTTGTACAAACCCACTCAGCTAGGACTTACACTACTGCCTAAACTGAACTCTTAGCTACGACTGAAGGCAGCACCTTCCAGCCAACACTTCTTTAACGTCTATGTATCAAAGACTACATACACAAGTTTAACGTCTTTGTGCAAGACTGTTTTTGAGTGGTTTTGAGAGTGAGTGTGTATGTGAGAACTGAACAAAAGTGTTCTCACATACTGAGGGACAATGGCTTCTATACTAAGCATATACAATGATAACGAGTTCCCTCTGGGCTTGAATGCTTCTTTAAGCTGATTTGCAACTGAGCGTGCCCTTCTCTGTTTTTCTTTTTCTCACTCTCTTCTTGTTTTGTTATATGTTGAGTCTTCACTGATCTCCTCTTTATATAGGCGAGAATAACTGATCGTACAGTGAGACTCATTTATTGTATCCGTTGCATTTTGAATCGGCTTCTTGGACTTTGTGTCTCGTTTTTTCGTCTGTCCTTCTGAAGCGTTTTGTCTTCTAATGCTCTGATGCAATGGCCATTATTGTCCTTTGACTGGACAAGGGGTTGTAACTTTACGCACAGCTGGAATCCATTTACTGTAAGCTTGTCTTAATCTGCAACTGAAAGGTTTTTAACTGATGCTTCAGTTTGGTCAGCTTGACTGATCTTCAGTTGGGCTTAGTGAAATTAGTTGACTCGTCAGTTGAACTGATTTCACCTTTGTTCAGTTTGAACTGGTCAGTTGAGCTCTTCGTCAGTTGGATAATACATCAGCTGGCCAGGCTTTTGAGATCTTCCCGCTGAATTACTTATCAACTGGACAATTAACTGAGCTGCTTGATAGAAGAACCAGTTGGACTGATTTGGTCTCGGCGATCAGTTGGTTCAATCAGTTGATATCTTCGATAGCTTCAGTTGTGATTTCGTGAACTGATTAGTTCAGTTTCTTGTGAGACAGTCTCACGAATAGGGGTGGGCAACGGTCGGTTTGGTCCGATTTTACTCTACAACGGTTCGGTTTTTCGGTTTTCGGTTTTGAATATCTCTAGTTCAAAACCAAACCATTTTATTACGGTTCGGTTCGGTTCGGTTTTTTTGTAATACGGTTCGGTTTATACGATCGGTTATATACGGTTGGCTAAAATTTGTTGAGAAATAAAATTATATGTCACTTTATGCCTTTAAAATCTAAATCATAGTATTTTTCAAATATTATATATATATATATAACATGTGTTGTGTACAAACATGTCATACGAATATAATAACAATATATAACTAATTAACCATGTAAACACGGAAAATGCATGAATCCAACGGAATATTCAGTAATAAGATTGATAACAAGGTGTCAACCAGCTTGAATGGAACACAAATAATCTTACGAAAATATTAAAGAAATATATACAGAAAAAAGAGAAAACGTCGACTGATGAGTGGTAAGAAAAAAGAGAAAACGATCAGATTGAAAAATTGAGGGTTAATGATACTAAATTTCTAAATCTGAATAGGTCCGTTATACATAAAAAGTCTTATACTTACCAATAATATGGCCCATTATACATTAAAACCTTATATTTAACAATAATATGGCCGGTTCGGTTTTTCGATTTTTTTAGGCATTAAAACCGAAAACCGAACCGAAAAATCGAACTTCATAAATTTTAAAACCATAACCGACCGAAAAACCGATAAAATCGAACCATTTAAACCGAATTATTCGGTTCGGTCGGTTTTATCGGTTTTTTGGGTTTTATGCTCACCCTACTCACGAATCTTTATCTGTAAGACGGGTCAACCGTACCGATATTTACAATAAAAAATAATATTTTTAGCATAAAAAATAATAATTTTTCATGGATGACCCAAATAATAGATCTGTCTTACAAAATACGACCTGTGAGACCGTTTCACACAAATTTTTGCCCTCGAAAATTTGAGTTGATTGGTAAATATGTGCTTTGATTTGAATTTTTTATACCAACATTTGTAATTTTAGTGCTATAAAATAATTTTTTTTATAAATGCATGATCGATTTAAGTCATTTGATAACTAAAATAATTTCAACGATATGTAAATATATCGGTCAAAAAATGGTAACATTTTGTACTAAATTGATACAATTTTTAATTTAAATTTGTAAAGTTGTACAACAATTTCAACTACATGTACATATTCACTTGTTTTAATTTCCCGTGTCTTACATTTTCATAAATAATATACTCAATCAAAGTTTATACTCAAATTTCATATATTTATATAACAATTTCAAGCATATGTAATTGTTATTTTTTTGCCAAAAAAAAGTGGAGAAACTGAAATGATAAAACATGTTGCCATCCAGTAATGCATGAACCCAGACCTGTCATTGCGGCGTAGATTTGGGGATGTTTCTTCGTTTCAAAGTCAAATTTTTTTATGTGTTACTATCTTATTATAGGCATTTTTCTTTAAATAATATAAAAAGAAAAAATATATATATAAATAGTAATTTGATGGCATTTATAAATCTATAGATTCATAAAAATCCGTGTCAGATTGTACCGGATTCAATAATTTTTTAATAAAATTTTAAATATAATTTTTTATTTTAAAAAATAAAAGAAATCTTTTGAATCTAGTGCAAGATGAGTATGTGGCGGTCCGTCTTGAGTTCATTTTTTGTGCGTGTTATAAATTGCAGAACTTAATTTGAAATAATTCACGTTGCTCTTTTGAAGAAGAATCGTTGGTTTTTTTTTTTTTTTGCTCTAATTTACGTGCATACAAGCAATTATATATATTTTTTATTATTAAAATAATTTTTTAAAAAATATTGTATTGTTTTTTTTAAATATTTTGATATATAATTCAGAACTACAGAGAAAATTGTTTTATCATTTTTTTAAGCAACAAACATCTTCTAAATTCTCACGGTTTCAAGATTTCTTTTTTTTTTTCTTAGATTGTTTTTCTAGTATATGTGTAAGGTACTTATTATTAGTTGTCTTATTTATAGATTTTTTTTACAAAAGTGATTAAATATTTTAATTTAATATATCTATTTATTACGCTAATATTAATTCATCTGTCATATTAAATACAATTTTGTATATTTTAATAATATAATTATTTTTAAATAATAATATTGAAAAAATTTTAAATATCACAAACTTCTGTTTATTATTAGTTGTCTAGTTATTATTATTATTATTATTATTATTATTATTGTTGTTGTTGTTGTTATATCATGATTATTATTAAATATATAATATTTAACAAAGTTATAATTATTAGTATAATGCAAGCCAACAATATTAGAATTATATTAATACATGCAACTATTATTTATATAACAATTACTATTGTTATACCATAATTACAAATAATACAATTATATGAAATTTGTGATAAAATCAATGAACAATATTAAAACATAAAATAAATGAAAATTGTTATAAGAAATATTACAAAAACAAAATAATTTCAATTAGTTGTCTTATTTATAGATTTTTTTTTTTTACAAAAGTGATTAAAAATTTTAATTTTTCATATGTATTAATTACGCTTATATTAACTCATCTGTCATATTAAGTACAATTTTTTATATTAAAATAATATAATTATTTTTAAATAATAATATTTATTTTTTAAAAAAATCACAAACTTTTGCTTATTATTAGTTGTCTAGTTATTATTATTGTTATATCATGATTATTATTAAATATATAATATTTAACAAAATTATAATTATTAGTATAATGCAAGCCAACAACATTATAATTATATTAATACATGCAACTATTATTTATATAACAATTACTATTGTTACACCATAATTACAAATAATACAATTACGAAAAATTAATTACTGAAATTATCTTTTCAATGAAATTTGTGATAAAATCAATGAACAATATTAAAACCTGAAATAAATAAAAATTGTTATAAGAAATAGTACAAAAACAAAATAATTTCAATATTAAAAAAATATAATAAGTACTTTACACATATATTAGAAAAACAAATTAAGAAAAAAAAATAAATATTGAAACCGTGAGAATTTAGAAGATGTTTGTTATTTAAAGAAATGTTAAAACAATTTTTTTCCGTAGTTATGGATTACATGTCAGAATATTAAAAAAGCAAAACAAATATTTTAAAATAAAATTATTTTAATAATAAGAAAAATATATAATTGCTTGCACGTAAATTAGAGCAACAAAAAAACTAACGCTGCTTTTTCAATGAAACGAATTAAGCTCTCCAACACTGCTTCTTCAAAAGAGCAAAGTGAATTATTTCAAATTAAGTTCCGCAATTTATAACACGCACAAAAGGTGAATTCGGGATGGACCATCACAGATTTATGTTCTATCAGATTCAAAAGATTTCTTTTATTTTTTAAAATAAAAAATTATATTTAAAATATAATTAAAAAATTGTTTAATCCGGTTCAATCTGACACGGATTTTTATAAATCCGATACAGATTGTACCGGATTTTTATACATTTATAAAGGGTACCAAATTGCTATATATATATATTATATATTTTCTTTTTATATTATTTTAAGAAAAAAACCTCTTATTATATGGTATATCTTTTAATTAATTCGTGAAATTTGGGATAAAAAAAACTAACATTATTAGACAAACTAGTCATTTTATATGACCTCTTCTCTTTTTAAACATTATGGGTGTGTTTGGTTGAGTGGATTAAATAAGGATAAATTAATAGTCAAATACTTATTCAATGTTTGGTTAAAATTTTTAGATGTTTTAATTATCATTTTGACCCGGTTTAAGATCCAATTTTGTGAATAACTATTTGATTATTAATCTAATAAATCAAGTGGGATACACTATCAAAACTCAATAAATTACATTTTTCTCCTCTTATTGAATCCAAGTGGTAGGTTAAGTTATTTATTGAATAAAAATTTTATTTTAGAGTGTTGTACGTTAGATGTCGATCCTGATATTTAATATATATCATTATTATTTAATTTGGTTTAAACTTTAAAAAATATAAAGATATATTTTTATTTTGAAAAAAATAATTAATTTGTATATATTTTAATAAAATAATAAAAACTAAATTTAACGTTGGTTATGCTTATCAATAATATTTTATTTTTATTATATTTAATTTTATGATATTTACACTTATTAATTCAAAGATTATTAATATCTTTATAATTAACATTATTATTATTATTGTATAATATTATGTATTGCTTCTAGATGTGTACAGCAAATAAGTAACTTAGCAAGGGTATAATGATAATTTATTAATATTTAAAAGCTAATCACATATTAAAAATGTTGAATCAAACAATTTTAATAGTATCACATAATATTTGATTAATAATACATCAATCTTGTTATCTATAACGTAATCAATCATTTATTTATCTCATCACTTGTATCAACCACACCCTAGATGTTTTCTCTTGTGTCATTTAGTATTTTTTATTTACGAAAATTTCACTTGTCTTCGTTAAATAATAAAATTGATGTATTTACTGCGTTTTGATGACTATTTGTTTACGAAAATGCTATATTTGTTCAATGTTACCATTTTTTTTCGTTAAAAAAATTAAACTATACAAGCATGCACCAGAGTACTAGCATATACGATGATTTGATGGGGTGTTTCGAGGAAAAAAAAATTCCATAAGTGATACCCCTAGAAGAGCCTGGGTCAATCATTCACCCAGACAACCAGAGGCCTGAGCTCTCGAGCAAATTCCCGGCTGATGACTCACTACCCGGGAAGCCTCAATAGTAGTGCTGCACTCAAATGCGAGAGAACAAGTAAAATCTTAACTCGATAAGCGTACCTGACAGAATTATACTGATTTGACATGATGGACAGGGTAGGGCGACATGATAGGAAGTCAGCATCAAAGACTGTAAGTGGTAAGTAGCAACTGAAAACAAGGTCATCATTACTTTCCTTCCTATAAATAACATGTTCGTTTTACATTAATGACATTGAATCACATATATTTACACCAATAATGATTATTTCTCTTCGAATTTACACTTATTATCCTTTTATCTTCATCTGCTGACTTAAGCATTGGAGTGACCACGCTGGACATCCCTCCGACGCCGATTTACGAGTTTATTTACGTGTTTACAGGTTATAGTTGAAGCCATATTAGAAAGATATATCTTATTCACAAGATATATCATTTGCTCATTTTTTCCTCTAACAAAACTCTTATCAGATCTGATGGATTGTCTCCACCCAACTCACCCAATTTGTTTGGATCACATCAATAAATTTTCCGATAAGAAATTATTTAGAATAAATTTTGTCTTTATTTTCTGAGCTCTCAAAATATGTCCCTCTCAAGCAAGCACTTGGAACAAAAAATCAGCTAAGGCTAGGTCTCGAAGAGAGAATCATACCATTATCCAAGCTATCTCCACCATAAAAAATTTTAAAAATTAAATAATTCAATTTCAGTTTCGGCCCACCCAAAAATCAAATGAATTTATTACATTCCAGCTGTAAAATGTGACTTTTTAACTCCAATTTTTAATTAGGACTTCAAATTATTTCATTATAAGAAACCATATTTTCTCATTTTCGAATAATTAATCTAATTATATTTTTTATTTAAAGTTAAAAATTAATTATGTTGTTTAATTAATTTAATTTCATGGATATGATATAGACTTTTATTCTCGCTACTTAAGTCACACGAGAAAATATTAATTACAAATACTCAATATTGATGGTTTAGGGACTTCAAGTAAAAATATAACAAAAACAAAAAACAAAATTGCTAAAAGAAAACTTAAAGTTAACAAGTTATATGACTGGGAAAAAAATCTGTTAGATGAATCAAGCTATCAGAAGTAGACAAAAACTTGTGTGAGACGATATCATGGGTCGTATTTTGTGAGATAGATCTCTTATTTGGGTTATCCATGAAAAAATATTACTTTTTATGCTAAAATTATTACTTTTTATTGTGAATATCGGTAGGATTGATCCGTCTCACAGATAAAGATTTGTGATACCGTCTCACAAGAGACCTACTGTCAAAACAATGGCTAGTCGATACCCAATTTCTACCCGGAGGAGGTTATCACTTCTTTTATTTGGACTAATACACCGACGCACAACATTTTTTATAATTCATTAGATTTAAATTTAAATAAAGATCAAAATATAATTATAAAAAATTGTAAGAGACTAAAATGTAATTTTGATATATAAATTAAAAAATAAATTGAAAAAATTAAAAAATAAAAAATGACCTTAATAAGAATTGAACATATAACACCTAAACAACAAGAAACAATGACTCTATCCGTTGAAATACATTTAATTTACATTAAAATTTTAACATTTTATTAAAATATATAATTATTAAAACAGATCATGACACCAAAGTTAGTTAACCTAAGTGTCTCAAACTTAATAAAATAGTATAGATATATTAAGATAATGTTATTTTGGTGAGGTCATAAAATAATTAAATTATTTGAAATTTGAATCGAATGATAACGTTTTGGATAAAGACTTATATGAATTTTCTCTAATATTTCCAAACTGATCATCTTTATACTTTTGTGAGTTGGATAATTTTGGCAAGAAGCGTTTTCTTCCGATCAAAGGGACATGTGGTCCATGTGGTCTCTATTCACAATTCACATGCATAGCTTTCAAATTCCTGAATTGTCCTTTTTTTCGGACGAAGTTGGTGGGCATCCCGTAAATCTTGCAGGGACACACATGAAAGGAATTCAATTGAAAAAGTAGCCACCCTCCCTCCCACTCATCCCAGAACAAAGAAACTAGAAGAAGCGGAGACAGGCGAGGAAGAGGAGACAAATGGGGTACGCAGGGAAAGAGAGGGCAGAACAAGAAGAGGGTGTGATGGCTACTGAATTTTTCTGGTCTTATACAGATGAGCCTCATGCCTCTCGCAGAAGGCAGATCCTCTCTAAGTACCCGCAGATTAAACAACTTTTTGGCCCCGACCCCTTTGCTTTCCTCAAGGTACTTTTATGTGTCTTTGTTTCTGTAATGTGGGTTGCAGAAGTTGGGATTAACGGAGTTGAGACTGATGGGGTGTGGGTTCCAAGATTTAAACTTTTTGTAAATTTAGTGCTGTTTTTATTGATTTTGTTCGGTCCATTGCGATTGGGCTATCTTTTGTTTAAGGAATATTAGGTTTCTCTGTCTTCTTGTTGAGTTGTTTCGTTTGTGTTCAGTTGAATGGCATCCTGGATATAGTTTGCTATGCGTATTTTAGGCCATTCATTTAGCATATGTTCCTTTGGTGCATTGAACTTCACTGATCCGCGCTATGGATTTGATTGGATCTCCTTGTGTGCTCACATTGCATCCATTCATCCTTTCCTCCCAATTGTAAAAAATCGCCCATCAGGAAAAATACAGTATAACTTCTTTTATTTAGTTTTGTGTGAAGGGAATAGCTTCTTTTATTATTGCTCAACTTGAATGGTTAGATTGTGAAAACTTCGTTTGGCTAGATATTTTCTTTTGTAAAGGGTTTGAATTCTTTGACTTAATCAAATTTAAGCTAAATTGCACTGATACAGCTTGTTGTATTTGGTAAATGTTCTATGTTTCTTTTATCAAACACCAGCTTTTCCAATCTCGCATATGATTAATGGACGTGGAGAGATAAAACTATTCATAGAGTTCTAATGGATTTGTGGACACGCCAAATGATGGCTATGTTGCTTATGGTGGATAAAATATTACATTTTCTGTTCGCAGAAACAGAAGTTGCCGTCTCCAATGCCTTTGCATTCTTTTTCCGTGATTGATTGGTCTTTCATCCAACATTCCTATGATTTCACGATAATAGATTATTGCTCTTTTACTTCTATGTAGTAGCATTATTAACTAATATTTTAGGTGAAGTTGTAATTAAGAAGGTGAAATTAATTGAAAAACATTGGATATGTATTTTTTTCATCGTGCAGCAGTTGGAGCTGCTGGTCATTTGTTTAATGCCCTTTTTAATTTGTACTCAATTCATAGTGATTCCCTGAAGCAAATTTGAATTTTGAAAACTGCTAAGCATCAAAGTAACAAACCGTTGCTTATGTTTTCCACTGTCCTATATTACAGATTGCCGCAGCTGTTTCACTTCAGCTATGGACCGGAACCTTCCTCCATGACGCAGGTTGGCTGATGATACTTGTGCTGGCATATTTTTTCGGCTCTTTTCTCAACCACAACCTGTTCTTGGCCATTCACGAGCTTAGTCACAACTTAGCCTTCTCAACCCCAGTTTACAACAGGTGGCTTGGTATTTTCGCTAACCTCCCCATTGGCGTTCCCATGTCTGTCACCTTCCAAAAGTATCATCTTGAGCACCATCGGTTCCAAGGAGTAGACGGCATTGATATGGACATTCCAAGCCTTACTGAGGCCAATCTTGTAACCGATGTCGTTTCAAAATCAATATGGGTTGTTTTACAGCTATTCTTTTATGCTCTTCGCCCCCTTTTTCTCAAACCAAAACCTCCAGGAATTTGGGAATTCATTAATTTTATCATTCAACTCAGCCTTGATGCCGGTTTTGTTTATTTCTGGGGCTGGAAGTCTCTTGGTTATTTGATTCTTTCTACCTTTGTTGGGGGCGGAATGCACCCAATGGCCGGCCATTTTATCTCAGAACACTACATTTTTAAGCCAACAGATCAAGAAACGTATTCTTACTATGGCCCTTTGAATCTGATGACATGGAGTGTTGGTTACCACAATGAGCACCATGATTTCCCAAGAATACCGGGAAGCAAACTTCACAAGGTGAAGGAGATTGCGCCAGAGTTCTACGAAAATTTGGAGTCATATAAATCTTGGAGCCAGATCATTGCCATGTATATAATGGATAGGACAGTTGGGCCTTTCAGCCGAATGAAGAGAAAACTATCAACCAGTTCGATGAAGAAATCTGAATAGATTCCCTAAATACAAGTTTTTCTTTGTTTCCGCTTGACCTCATTTTTGCAGGTTTGATGTGAGATATAGTTGATTAACTGTTTGAATTTTACTGTTTGTACCATTTTAATGAACCACTTCTCTTGATGCCAGTTGATTTGGAAGATAATCCACAGAAGTCATCGTGTTATTTAATATCGTTTAATTTATGGTTCAAACATGGTCTTACCGCCATTGTTCGTGAAGCGAGTCATTGCAACCATTCAAGCGTAGAGCTTTTTGTTCAGAACAGATGTTGATTCCTTATTACTTCCCATAATTGTAATCTTGATTATTCGTGGAACAACCATGTTATACATCCTTAGCTGTATCCCCTAACGTACGTAGCCAATAATGTGGCTTCATGTTTTGTCTTTGCTGTTTCTGTTGCTGATGTATAGCCAGTTAAGTGCAGAGTAAACTCAAAAATTGCTGTTTCCACTAATTCAGCATCCTCCACCCCATCAAAGCCACCGCCATTACTGCCATGGCCATAATTGTAACCACCGTAACCTCCAACACCGTCGGCACTGCCGCTCACTTGATCAGTAATTTGTCTACATCGAGAATATGACTCCCATAACATGAAGTGGTTGGCCATTTCATCCAAGATATGCAATTTAGGTTCATCGGGGCTTTCAGCCACAGGGATCCAATTCTTAACTGAGTGCGTAAAATACATTACTAAGCTTAACAATGCCATTTCAACTCTTTTTTGTCGTCTCGTTTGGGTCGCCGGTCGGGCCAGGCGGTCGCCAATTTTAGTATTATTTCTAATGATTTACATATGTTTGATGTGTTTTGAACTATTTTTAATAATTTATGTATGTTTGATAAAATTTGAAATATTTATATTATTTATGCATGCTTAATAAATTTTGAAATATTTATATTATTTATAATGGTTTATATATGATTATCAGTTGAAATTTTGAAAAAAAAAATTATTTATAATGATTTTTTGTTGATGAAATATACATTCCATAAATTTAATTGTAATTTTTGTGGTAGCAGAATCCAACAGTAAACAAATGTGCTGCCAATCAGTTTGGTTTTGACTAATTTCGGTCCGGTTTTTCAAACGTTGAATCCGAAATCGAACAATTAAATTTCAGAGTTTTCTTGTATTATGGTTCGGTTTATACGATTTAATTAATAAAATTAAATAATAAATTAATTTGTATGTTTTGAATAAATTGTTAGTAAAAGTTGAATATTCTTTTAAAATATCTAAAAATATCAAAGATTTGATAGTTAAATAAAATTAAGAATTTAAAACAAATAATAATAATAATAATAATAATAATAATAATAATAAAATTGTTATAAATTAATAAATAATAATATATCTAAAGTAATATTTTTTCTCTGCCGACCAATTTGTTAAATTAATAATTTAAATAGATTTTTAAAGACACTTATATAAATTTATGATATCATTCAATATTATAAATTAATTATTTTCGAAAATTACAAACATAACTACAATAATTTTGTAAAATATGTTCTATTTTTGTTTTTTCCCTTTTCATTTTACTCGAACGGTCGAGTTTGAATTTGAAATTTGTTGAATGAATTTGACTTCACTCGAAAATAATTAATTATCCTCTGGTCGAAATTGCAATCCAATGTACAACCCAAATTGCAGAGCTTCCAACTTATTTGATTTTGTTACTATATATTGAACTATATATAACATAATATTATATATTATTTTTATGTACATAAATTATTTAAATTATATTAGAAAAAGATTGTTACACAAATTTTTCTTTTAATAGCTTATTTAAATTATATTAAAAAAAGATTGTTACCCGCTGACGGAGACGGGGCAACAATTTTTGTTTTTTTTACAAAATCAAAGGCTCTGCGCGTTGGAGGATAATGATTTAAAATATTCCTATAGATTTCCTTCAGGCTCCATTATGTCCATTTTTCGGTGAGCTAAAATTATCTATTTTCAAATTATGCCCCAATGTAAAATATTTTTCAATTTATTTAAAAAATAATCATGTTTTTCTAAACAACAATATTGACCAATAAAATGATATCAGAGCTTAAGTTGAACAGTTCAGACATACGTTATTATTATTATTGTGTAACTTTAATGTTTGAGGATGAGATATTTCTCAAAATTTATAGATCCAAACGTACGTTCGAGATTTATTATTTTCAAATTTTATTCCAATATTTCGGAATATTTGAAATAAGAAAATCTAATCAATGTTATAAATCAAGAGCAAATAGGAAGGGATCATATTACCGAGGTAAAATTATGATTCAAAGTAACAGATTCCTATAAATAGTTATGGATTTCTCTAAACATTTCAGAGATCTTATAAATCCAAAAGACAGTATAAAATTATGAAAAACAACTATATTATATACCACATAAAATTGAAAACTTCCTTTAAAAACAATAAGAAATTATCAGAACATTAAAGAATATTAAAACAAGAATTCAAAACATATAACAACACAGTTCTAGTAAAAAATATTAGAAGGAAGGTTACTATTATCCTTTGCTAGTAAACTTTTATTACATCAAAGAGTGAAAACCAAAATAGTGCAAAAACCTTTGATTGACGACAAGAAAATGATCAATCATATCAAAATTATCTCAAAAACAATATGTTGATTACCATAGAAATGTTTGATCTCAATGATCTATAAGACCTTGAAACGTCTTTTGCAAAATCAAGGTCGTGTATCTGAAAATGAACACAACTGGAGGAAGTGAAAAATCATTAGTTAACATGATACCTTCCAAAGAACCACCAAATGAAAGTGTGAGATCCTATGATACAACCATGGGAAAAACCTGAATAGATTTTCATATTGGTGGAGAATCAAACTTAGCAGGAAACGGTCAAGGAGAATTCAAATTATCTTGCACCAAACACTCTACAGAAAAAATGTTTTAGAACCAATACATCTTTAACGGATTATACTTAACCTTGATGTACTGGATTTAAAAAAAATGAAGATCTCATAGATGATTGGACATCGGCTATGAGAATTGCATCAGGAACACTTGATCTCAACAAAGAGGGATTCATCAAACTTTTAGAAATGAGTCTTATGAGATCCGTTAAAATCGTTTGAGACATAACTTCGACATAGATGAAAGAGTCGGTATTAGCCAGGGAATCTCTTAGCAAGATAGTCGGAAGAATGAATAAGCTATCAAAAGAACAATTTGTAAGGGTATATTATTTTAACATTCAAGATACAAAGAAGTTAAAAAAATATACTCAAGATTTGTATAGTTTTGAATTACATAACATTTATTTAGTTGACAAATATATATTTTTTATTCACAAATATAGATAGAATTCAGGGGTCAAATAAAATATAGAAACACAACTTTTCTTTTCCAAAATACCAAGTCCCGGAGAGAAATGCTAATAAAGAAATATATCTATGGCAAGCCAGATACTCTGGCCAGACGAGCATCTTTTCATAAAGCAAAACTAGCAGAATGGTGTCATATGACAACATTATAAAAAAATCACAAACGATCAAAGGTTATTAATAAACATATTCATTTATGTTTTAAAGAAAATGATATTCCAATAATCATTGTTAGTAAGCCACAAAGGCAAAAAAAAAAAAGTTAGATCTCATCCTTTGTGCAACAAGTAGAAGAAGTGGAGGAAGTTACTGGAAAACAATAACAATATGGTCTAGACAAAAATCTTGATCTTATAAATCTGGACAAAGAAGTAAACCATCAAGAAGTAGGATTTCATCCTAAGCATCTGACTCATCTCAAAGCGCAAGACGAACACCAACAAAGAAAACTTTTAAAAGAGCTCGCATCAGAGATAATGAAAATTTTAAAGATTGAACATGTGGAGCAAGATGTCATATTTCGATCAACTATCTAGAAAATGATAAAAATGGAATAAGACATTTTGAATCAACTTCAGATATAGAAGAAATAGTTTATTACAAAGATTTTATTCAAGTATATCAGTTTGAGGATTCCTCATACGAGAGTATATACGAAGAAGAAGTCTTAAGTCAAGAAAAATCTAATGGAGAAAAATAATAAGAGTTTGATCGAAGACGAAGTGTTTCAACATGAAACACATGAGGATTTGTCTGGATTATTTAACAATCTATGTCTCAAAACATGGTCCAAAAGATCATGAGGAAAAGTACTGATTTACAGAAATATCAAGAATTTTATGTTGGGAATGTAGAAAACTTCTTAAGAAATCTTAGCCTAAGAAACATAAACATCATCTAATCTACAAGGTTTCCAAAAAGTAAATGGAATCCCCATGAAACTAATGGGAAATCATACGGAAATGTAATGAATTTCTTTTGAAAAAATAAAAGAAGAATTACAAAAGCTCAAGCCAGGAGTAGTGCGAACCATGTCATAGATTCATATTGGACCAGTCTAGAAATTTATACAAGAATTTCCTACAACATGCTAGCCAGATCAAGATTTTAGTTTAGCCTTGATAGGAAATATTCAAGATTCGATATTGGATTGAGTTTCCTTTAATAAATGAAACAAATATCCAGATCCAAGACAAATCGATTCTAAAAAAAATCAAAGTCTTAGACTAGAATCAAAGAGACTATATTTCCAATGAGATGTGATCAAAGTAACATGTGGGGAAAAACACATGTCCTGGAAATTCAACCGATAACAAAAAAATTTTTCGACAATAGAAAAACTTAAATGTATGGAATGATGGATGAAACTAAAAATAATATTTGATATTACAATACAAATAAATCGATTTCCTTGTAATAACATATACTGTTTGTAACAGCCGATGATAGGAGAATTGAAGGTTCAGATAAAAGAAATTTCGGGAAAATAACTTGATCAATTGGTTCGATTAGAATTTCTCGAGGACATAAACTTTGGAAACGAATCGAAAACGGATTGAAATTCATGGCAGAAAATCGAATGTGGAGAATTCAATGACCATGAGTATATTTTCGATATATAAACAATAAAAGACAGAATACTTTTCTACTTATGTTGAATCAAGAACTAGAATCTGCATAGCAAAACGAGTAGTCTGTCCAAAAGAATTTGAGAAATAATTACCTAAAATAGATAGACGAGATTTCTCAAAGATAATCTTAATCTTATGTAAAGATATTAAGAAAACAGAAATCTTAAACGAATGTACATGGAAAACACCTTGATATAAGATCAAAACACCACCGATTTATTTTCATGATATATGAGCTGAATTTTACTATGAAATAATTTCCTACAAATTTTTACATCTTATACACACACAAAACGAGGTTAAACGATTAGTGTTCACAACATCATGTGATCACAAGATAATCATCCAGAGACCAAAAGAGGCATTTTACAGAAAAATGTCAATCCAATTTTGCAGCAAGCGTTGTGATGAAGGAAAAAATCTACACCCAAAAATGTAAGATTCTAGATGGTTTGGGGAAACAATATTTCAATTAAGAGCAGATAAAAACCTTAAAACTGTAGAAATAAAATTTCTTAAGATAGCTTTACACCTTAAAGATGTTGAGTTTGAATCACAATTATCTCTAGAAAATGTCAAGAAAATTATCAACGTAACTACAATGAGGATCCATTTTTATGATGAGGAAGGAACTAACTTCAAACCAACCTTAAAATTAAGGAAGCAAGAATTTGAGTTCATCATATGTAATCATATCTCAATAAACATGGTTGAAGAAAACGATATACATATCAAAGATTGAATATTGGTTTAATCAAAACATGAATATCATCATATATCATTGCAGGTTTTCTGGTAAGGAATCATGGTAAAATCAAAAGGAACAAATCTAGGTTAATAATTAATTATAAAGAAATTAATACAATATTGAGTTCGATGGGTATTATATATTAAGTAGAGATAATTTAATTAGTTGTATACACAATGGAAAAATGTTCTCTAAATATGATTGTAAGTTTGGTTTTTATCAGATTCATATAAATGAAGAAAACAAGAAATTCACTGTTTCTGCACACCACGAAGTCATTAAATTTGAGAAGTATTATCAATGAGATTGGCTAATGCACCCAAATATTTCAAAGAAATATGGATGATTTATTTAAAAATTATTTTAAATTTATGCTTGTTTATATTGATGGTGTTTTAATATCATCTAAAAATATGCATGAACATATTAAACATTTAGAGACTTGCTCTAAAGTAAGTAAAAAGAAAGGATTTTTTTTATTTGAAAAAAGACATTCATCGCAATAAATAATATTGGATTTTTCGGAATAAAATCGATTAGTTAAGAATAATTATGCAAGAAAATATTGTGAAAAAATGCATAATTTTTCAGATAAATTCAAAGGCAAGAAACCAACAACTAAGTTTTTTAGGAGTTTTTAATTTTATTAGAATGTTCATCAAGAATCTAGCAAAGCATATGAAATTGGTTAGTTCATTATTAAATAAAGATGCGAGATTCATTTGGAGAGAATAACACACTAAGTGACTTAGCCAACTAAATAAGATTTGCAAAAATCTTCCAAAAATGGTTATTTTTCAAGATGAATATGAGCTGGTATTATACACAAATATCAGTTATCATTAGTGGACAACAGTTCCTGCAAAACTCACACCAGAAGAAGAACAACCATGTAGATATTGTAGTGGATTACTTTCAGATGCCGAAATCATAAAATGACATATCAACGAAAATGAATTTTACACAATAAAAAAAGTTTTTGAGAAATGACCTTTATGTCTACTTACTAAAAAATTCACTTTGTATATGTTTCTCACAAAAATTGCGGGCGTGCCAGGCACTGATCGTGCCGAAGTTGTGAAATGATCCGACTCCTTTATCAAATGTTGTGGATCTCGATTCGGTCGTAAGTTCTAACTCCTTCGAAATGGCTCAAAAATGCAAACATAAAATGAGGAATAAGACAAAATTATAGGAGGAATCCATTAACAACATCAAATATAATTATGTTGCTATGAACTTGATCAACATTTTTACAATAAAGTTGAAGGAATATGTAAAAATCTGAAGAACTAAAATACTGGAAATTGGAAACAAGTACAGATGAACTATTGAGAGGAATTTTAAAAGCTTTGCTGCTGCTTTGTTGGATGTGTTTGTTGTGTCCTTCTTTCCGATTACTCCTGCTTTTGTCACACTCCACGGGAAGTTTCAACCGCATTCCACGATCACTCAAGTTGGGTCATGGCTCAACGCCCGGCATCGTGCTTTTCTTGGACCAAACTGCAACTCTTCTTGGGTTTTATCCATTGGGCTATGGCTTGGAACTATATGATTTTATCCGTTGGGCTGTGGCTCGTGGGCTTCAAAGATTTTGGCTAAACAAACTGCCTTCTAGCCAAGTTGGGTTATTGACCAATTAATTGGGCTAAACAATTGCCCTCAGTAGCCAATTTGGCCCATGTGCCAATTTGGCTATGTTTAATAATTAAAATATGTTGTGTTGGCCATTTACAAGTTGGCCCAAATTCATAATAGGACATAAATGAGGAGGAGGAGGAGAAAAGAAGGAAAGAAGAAGACGGTGTAGTTCACAACACCATATTTCCCAAACTTCTTCCTCGTCTTCTTCCCCCAAAATCCTCCAATTCTTCATTGCTTCTATAACCGATCTTCCTTCACTTCGAGACATCTACTCAACCGTTCATGGAGATCTCATGTCCCGTATCACTGCCGATTTCATTGTCTTTGTGATGCCATCCAAATTTCTGAAAGTTGCCATCATCAATCTCCTTTACATCAAGTCACACCTTCTCAAGGTAGGTATATTTCACCATTTTTCTCAATCTTCCTTCATAGAAACATTGTAGAATATGTCACATCTTCATGTTGCACTCGAGGTGTCTGTGAATATGTCTGAGTGAGTTTTTTATGAGCAATACCTTGCAACACCCACTGCATGATATCTTAAATAATCTGCCTTCAATGTTTTCAGCTTTTAAGGATTCAAGCCTCACTTGTTTGGAGGCGTTGATTCAAGTGGTAGATTTCAAAGCACAAAAGAAAAGTTGGACATCATGCTCTCGGAGAGAAATGCTAACTCAACATAAAACCGATATGCTGGTCCTTCTGCATGATAGTGAAGCCTTGAAAGTTTCCTCTGATAAGCTCAAAGCTGACATCCAATGCTTGGGTGATGATCTGGTGCAACGAAAGCATGCCTATCAACAGTGGGAGGACATCTTGAAAACAGCGAGCAGACTCGGGTAGAGTGCATATCCAAGTGGGAAGAATTACGCCGTCTTGACCTTTCTTAAGCGCTCATGCATCACCATTAACATTTCATTTTAATATTTTGTTCGATGTTCGGACCACTATGTAGTAGATCTTCATTTGCCATGATTTGGCTTTATGTTGAATTTTGGATGTTGGATAATGCCTGGAAATCAAATTTTGTTGATGGAATTATGTTATGTCTGTTGCTTGGGTTTTTTCTCATGTGTTTACACATATTTGTATTTCTGGGATGTCACGTTTACAGGGGAAACTTTGTCCGAATTTCTGTAAAATAAATTAAGAACAACGGCTAAATAGCCTGTTTTGTGCAATATTATCACAACATGCTATCATCATTGCTCATTATCACTCATACTTTCCAAACACCAACAAAGTATCGAAATATGTAATAAACGTACTCTACACGTCATAAATTCGGCTATCAAGACAACACATTATTCTCTTAAAAACACATTAGCTGCAAAGGATTCCATGAGAAAATTTTCTTTTTATTTATTCACAGATGCTCCGTCACTATTTGCAAACAAGTTCAGCGGGGAATGACTCAAAAGCCTATTCCTCGCATATAACTTCCTACGAGTCAATATCTCAAAATTAGCCAAAGTGGCTATCCAGCCTACTCTGTACAAAACTTCTCATTTATTTCAGTTTACGAACCAGCTGTCTCCCGTACCCCTACCCAACTACTGAGCTAATAATGTTTCAAGTACTTGCCATTAATGCACCTTCTGTGTGGCTTGCCATCTAGACTCGCCAACCAATATGCGTTTCCATTCAATACTCGGTGAATTTTGAATGGTCCCTCCCAATTAGGTGACCATTTGCCGAATTCCGTATCTTTAGATTTGAGGGGTAGAATTACCTTCCAAACCACGTCTCCCTCCTCGAATATTTTCTTATTCACGCGCTTATTGTAACTTCTAGCCACCTTGGATTTCTGAAGCATCAAAGCATTATACGTTTGCATTTTCAACTCATCCAAATCTTCAAGTTCCATGATCATTGCCTCTGTATAAAGCTCTGGTTCCAACTCATTTTGTTTAATCACATCCTCCTCTAACAACATACTGATATAAGTGGTTCTAGGGCATTCCATGATCCCCAAGTTCGCTTCTTCCAAGGGATCTTGAGTCTCCAGATGTCGATCCTCTATTTGTGCCGGGGCTAAGATTAGATCCTCCATTTGTAACTCTGTTTCCTCACTGTTATCACATTCATCTTCAAATATTATTTCAGTTCCGTCAATGTCCCACAACTCCTGAGATTGTACTTCATTCACCAGATGCTGCAATGTGGCTTTCCGTTCGGAAGTTGCAGCCACTTCCATCTCTTCTTTGGTGAACTTAATCATCGACCTCCTCGATAATAGTCCGGACCATGGGTCTAGGAGATATCATGGCGGTGGGTTTGAGAATTTTTTCAACTGATTCTCTCACTTTTTGAGTATCCATGTAGACTGTCTCTTGCTGTCCATTCACCTTGTAGTCACGAATTTTAATAGGACCGAAGGCTCCATCATAATATCTAGCCTCTACAGCATTGGAATTAGAATGATACGGCTGCGAATCAGCTTGTATCACTTCCAGCTCATCTCCTTTCCACATCAACAATAATTGGTGCATGGAGGATGGCACACAATGATTGGAATGAATCCAATCCCTCCCTTAAAAAGCATGGAAGCTAGCGCTGGAATTGACCACGAAAAAGGCTGACAGAGAGTATCGAGACCCTACAGTAACATTTGCTGGTAAAACTCCCAAGGTTTTGGTAGATTCCCCAATAAAAGCTGCCATAGAGACTTCTGTCGGAATCAAGTCTTCCACACCTTTCCCCAACTTCTGCAGAATTCTGTATGGTAGAATATTGACAGCAGATCCATTATCTATCAATACTCTAGATACATGTTTTCCATTAACATGCGATGTGATATAAAGTGGTTTGATATGTTTAGTCATTTCATTGGTAGGTTTCTTCATAACCACTCTTTTCTCTTCATCAACGAGAACTCTAGTACAATCTTTTGAAACATTATTCTGGACGGAATCTGTAGCAATTTCATTTCCTATAAATCCACCAGACCCAAACATTCTTTTGCGTTTGAACTCATCTGGTAACAATAATGATCCTGTGGCACACTCAAATGAGACAAGAATGTGCCCTACCTTGGAGGTAGCTTTCTTGACCACGTTACTGTTTTTCTCCGACAGCAAGTCATTACCTTCTTCCTCATTATCTTCAGTAGCCTTCCTCCCAAATTTTTTCTTCTCTTTGAATGAATCCTCCATCTTAGATCTGCGTTCAACAGTTTTTTCTCTCAACACACGTCGTTTTTGGGTCCGAGAAAGAGGTTTTGGGAACTTTGGATGTTTCACCCGTTTCCATATACCGTCGGGGGTTGCTCTGGAAGGAGCAACAAAACGGGGTTTCCTTTCATATTTTTGAGGTGCTGGCCTCTGTATTATCTTCTGGAATAACTGCGGGTCACTCCTTCCCTCGCCATTCATTGGCCCGTGAAACGAATCCTTTCCGAGGTACTGGTTCTCCGGCCTTTTGGCCATGGATCCCATACTGCACCTCATATTCCTCCCACTATAATACATATCATCTCCACTGTGACATCGGCCTTTTCCATGAAAAGTTTCTGTCTTGTTCCCTTTTACCTCAAACATCATTTCCGAGGCACCCAGCACTTCTTTATATTAACTCCTGGCCTGATGGACACGTCCCTGTTTCCACTCCTTCTCCTCTCATTGATCAAGAAACGCAAGTCAGTACTGCTCATGTTCACATTGGCTACCGGGGGAAAAGGATATTCATCCACTATCATTGCTTCTTTTTTCTCGGGAAATTTCAGGACCCCCTTGTTGATTCTTTCCTGCAAGACATTCTTGAAAGCCCAACAAGCATTAGTATTATGGTTGAAGGAATTGTGATACTTACAATAATCTCTTCCTTTCAACTCCTTCCTACTGGGTAGCTTGTGATCTGAGGGAATGTTATAAACTTTTCTTTCACTAAGTGATCGAAAACTTCCTCCATCTTTGATGCATCGAAATTATAGGGTGTTTGCACTGGAGGAATGTTTTTCTTGGAAAGTTCTTCACTTTTGCATTTCAAGAAAGGGACAATACGTGATCCGGAATTTGCTACTTCTGCCAATATAATTTCCTCCACTTCCTGGAAATAAGAGCCCACTGTAGATTTTCTTTTATGACTCTCTTCTCGTAACAATTCCTCATATTCTGATACTTTGGCAGCAAGTTCATAAAAATCGTGGAATTCCATCCCTTGAAATTTCTTTCTCAACTCAAAGCCAAGTCCTCGCTGCGCGAATGATAGATTGTCGTAACTGGTGTGGAAGATAGATTGCCCCCGGATGTTATTTCCCGAACCTGGCACTGAATATCCACACATTCCCCCATCACCATACATCCCTGGATGTAAGTTAGGAGACGTCACATAGAACATATTATCAGCCATTTGTTTATTGTTACTGCAATTTTGGAATTTAAACCTCAATTCCTCATCCCTTTTGTGCGGAGGAGTGTACCTTCCTTCCCTGACAGATTCAGGAACCAGTGCTTCTCCCAAGCGGCGATTTTCACCTGCTTGAGGAATCCCCGATCCTTGGCCTTGATCTTTAAATAGTTTAGTGTCCGCTTCTTGAAGTTTATCATTTTCTGATGTAACAACATCTCCTTTTGCAGACTTCCTCCATTCCTTCACCTCTGCCACAAATTCCATCATAACAGTAGCGAAAGCTTGGGTCATTTCTCTGAGATCACTGCGGATATTCTTTTCCATAGTCACAATGAAGTTTGTTGAAGGCCCATCACCACCAGAAACGACAACTCCTTCCATCATAGTCTCCTCTTCGAACTGGTGAACAAGTCTTTCAACAGTTCTTCCATCTGCATCAGTTTCTTCTTCCTGTGAGCGATGACCTTTCCCCTGTGATGGAGGAATTCCTTCATTCTTCTCAGTACGCTTTGGAGGCATAGAGTACCACCGGGCGTGCCAATTTGTTTCTCACGAAAATTGCAAGCGTGCTAGGCACGTGATCGTGCCAAAGTTGTGAAATGATCCGACTCCTTTATCAAACGTTGTGGATCTCGATTCGGTCGTAAGTTCTAACTCCTTCGAAATGGCTCAAAAACGCAAACATAAAATGAGGAATATGACAAAATTATAGGAGGAATCCATTAACAACATCAAATATAATTATGTTGCTATGAACTTGATCAACATTTTTACAATTAAGTTGAAGGAATATGTAAAAATATGAAGGAACTAAAATACTGGAATTTGGAAACAAGTACAGATGAACTATTGAGAGGAATTTTAAAAGCTTTGCTGATGCTTTGTTGGATGTGTTTGTTGTGTCATTCTTTCTGATTACTCCTGCTTTTGTCACACTCCACGGAAAGTTTCAACCGCATTCTACGATCACTCAAGTTGGGTCATGGCTCAATGCCCGGCATCGTGCTTTTCTTGGACCAAACTGCAACTCTTCTTGGGCTTTATCCGTTGGGCTATGGCTTGAAACTATATGATTTTATCCGTTGGGCTGTGGCTCGTGGGCTTCAAAGATTTTGGCTAACAAACTGTCCCTTAGCCAAGTTGGGTTATTGCCTATTTTATCATTTTACTATATTATATGCAAAAAAATCGGTTCAGTTTTTCGATTGTAAAACATTGAGTGTGATTTTTTATTTTTGAAAAAAACAAAAAACTTGAACCAAAAAAATGAAATTACCCAAATCCAAAACCGACCGAAAAATCGTTTAGACTGAACCAAATAAACCGAAATTTACGGTTCAATCGATTTTAACAAACATCACTAATTATGTACCTTTTTGTTTCACAGACCAGTGACGTTGGCCTTTTGGTGTTCGGACCAAAATGTATAAAGATTAGTAGAGTTTAGTCTAAGATTCTTCACGAGAAAATAGTCAATTTAGTTATCCAAATGAAAATGACAAGTTAAAAGACAAAAAAAAAACATGACAACTATTTCGCTAGAACGCTCACATGGCATTGGAAAACTATGACGTGAAGCCAAAAAATACTCATGTAACATCGGAAATTAATTATGTATCCGACATCAGGCCATCACTTCGGTGAAACAGAACTGAAACCAACAAAAATCAAAATTACGACACTGAAACACAAATTTGACAAATTGAAAATAGAAAACTTAAAACTCTAAATTATCTATTTCCCCTCATTAATCACAAAAGAAAGTTGTGGAGCATGTCAACCAATGTCTTTTCACGATCTTTTATGCCCATTAAAGGTTAATACATTTTGGCAGAGAATAAACTAATGTTTTACTAACTATTATGTTGTCTGTGGTTTCAAATGGCCCAAATGCAATACTGGCATAGAAAATGGAGCCATTTGATTCAAGTGGTTCCTCAAAGACAAGTGTGAGTCTGTGACATCTGTCATCTTTCTTGCGAGCTGTAGTTTCTTGGATACCAATTACTCTCTTAAATTAATATTATCACTTCTCACAACTAAAGTCATGCAGCTGTTACAAAAGAATCCATTTCATACATTCCATTCTTACACATGGCAAGAATCCTCTTAGTCTCTTCATCTTCTTCAAAACCATCAGTTTTCATGATGTCGAGGAGTCTATTCACTTCTTTACCACCAGAAATATTTGATTTTAGCAAGGTGTGATACATCTGTCTGTTCAATGACATAACAGATCTCAACAAATCCACAACATCTTCTGTGGCATCGGAACTCCCTTTCTCACCAAATAAACTCAATATTCTGCCAATCACTGTATCTTGAATCGTAGTCCCTTCTCTTACATCACATAAAGAGGTAGCTACTTTCATGGCCCTCAAAGCCTTCTCCATCTCACCATTCTCCATGTAACCTGCTGCCAATCTAGCCCAGATATTAGATGTTGATGCCTTCCCCGTTTCCATCAAGTACTCAAGTAAAGCTCCAGCCTTTTCACACAAACCCTTCTCTATGTGTCCAGCGATGACAACATTTGGCACCCGAAAATCATAGCAGTTTCCAGATGACTCCCACTCCTTCAAAACTTTCTCTGCTTCTTCAAGCTCTTCAAGCCTAACCAAGGAGTCCATTATATTTATGTAATCCTTGTTAAGGCACCTCTTGCAAGCATTCTTCTCAAGATCCCATAATCTGAAAACATCATCTCTGTTTCCCAGTCCAGCATGTAAAGAGATGAGATGATTATAACCAAGACCATCTTTATTCTCTAGCCTTCCCTCTGCTTTTCTCAGGGTAAAATTTGCTTTATCTTTGAGGCCTGCCTTAGCATAAAAATTTGCAACAACAGCGTATGTATTCCAATCCATGACAACGTGGGATTGACTTTCCATTTCACTCAGAATTTTTTCCACTCCATCTATATCAGATCTCACCCCATATGAATTAATGCATATCCGGTAACTCAAATTATTAGGTTGGACCCCATTCTTTTTCATCAGGTCCAAGACATTAGGGACCTTGTCAATCTCACCAATGTTAGAGTAAAGGGACATGATGTCATTGTAAGCAACGGAAGCCAAAGCAATACCCTTCTCTTTCATTGCCTGTAGATGTGCAAATACTTTCTCACTTTGATGCCCCCGAACATAACAATGTAGAAGAGCACCATAAGCCTTCTCAGTTCTATCTTGCTCATTCAAGCCATTGAAGTAGTTTTCTGCCGCAAGAAAACCATGAACCTTACCAATCAGATCCAACTGCACCGCATGTTGAACAGGGGTCAGCGTATACATTCCTGAATTTTTTGTCCATTCTGAAACCTGTAACGTTATGAGGCACGATATTAGGAAACCTAGTGACCTTCAAATGTTGCCTTATTCCTCCCAGCTTTCCCTCCGATGGGCCGATTAAACTACTGCAAATATAGTATTTTACAACACAGGAATAATAATGCCCCTCGGTCAAACCAAATCAGCATATCAAAATACCGCACACATTCTACAAAGTTCAGCCTCAACCTAGTACAACTTAAAATTCCAAAGATGCATAGTTAACACAGCAGTTCACTGAGAAATTTAACGAAAACCATGATATTCCCGAACCCAATAGACGCAATTACAAATCTTTGCTCGCGAATTTTACGTACCTGGAGAGCATGATTGAATCTTCTTCGCTTACGGAGGTCAAGAATAATGCGTTGGAGCTCCGCAAATCGGACTTTATTTCCCATTCCAACCCATGTGTCCAGCTCCCGAGTTACATCAACGCTAGGGTTTCCCAACGGACTGATTTTCTCATACAGAGATGAGATTTTCTTTTGCTTGTGCTTCGTGTAGTAACATCGGGAGTTGATAACAAAAGTTTGAACAAAAGCTTTGATCTTGTCACTATTCCGTAGCATTTTGATGTTGAATTACGCCTTAATTCTCTTCTCTTTGTGAATGAGCGGAGAGGAGTTAACAGATGTGGGTGACCTAATCTTTTTAGGGGCATTATTCAAAAAAGATAAAAAAAAAAAAATTCAAAGTGTTTGACTCCACGTCATCAATAAAATATTTTATTATTCAAATATTGTACATGAACTCATCAACCAAGTATTTATGGTCTCATTTTCACTTTAATAATATCTTAATTTTTCATTTAAATAAAATCATTTATATTTTCTAATAAATTTATCTATACTTTCATTAATTTCACATATAATTTAGTATTATATTAAGACGAACTCGAGAAAATATTGAAAATTCATTGGGTATTGTGTGTAGAGTGAAAATTGAGAATGTTGTAGATTGGGACTGATACCCCATGGATGGGCCTAGCCCAGATGGAAGACATGGATGGACCCACTACTCTTGGCTCATCCCTAGCCCAAATGGAAGACAAGCCCTTGAATTGAGAATGTTGTAGATTGGGACTGATACCCCATGGATGGGCCTAGCCCAGATGGAAGACATGGATGGACCCACTACTCTTGGCTCATCCCTAGCCCAAATGGAAGACAAGCCCTTGAATTGAGAATGTTGTAGATTGGGACTGATACCCCATGGATGGGCCTAGCCCAAATGGAAGACATGGATGGGCCCACTACTCTTGGCTCATCCCTAGCCCAAATGGAAGACAAGCCCATCAAGGGCCTAGGTATCTTCCTTTAAATACCAGGTTTGATTGTTCAGTTAAGCTATTCACTATATTGTTTCAGCAGCGCCCTTAGCTTCTCCCCCCATATATCCTAAGTCTCTGACTTGAGCGTCGGAGGGGCTAAGCCAGGACACCCTCCTGGCCCCCTCCTAACGGTCTTATTTGTGATTCAGGCCCAGGGTAATTTTGAAGCCCGTGTCTGGATTAGTGACGTTTGCGTGGATCGGACCCTAAATTTCCCGTGAGTATCACTTGGCGCCGTCTGTGGGAAACAATTGAGTTGAGACGTAGAGATGGTAGGCAGGAGAGGAAGTAGAAGAGCTACCTCAGCATCATCGCGTCCTCAGAGGGGACCCGAACAGTCTCATGTTGAGACAAGACAGGAACAACCGCGTCTGGAGACGAGACATGAACAACCTCGTCAAGAGACAAGAGCTGAGCAGCCCCGTCACGAGACGAGGGTTGAGCAAACCCGTCCTAATGAGAACGTGGGAAATTTGACCCTGGAACAGTCAGGCCAATTCATCACCCGTACAGTGGATGAGGCCATGAGGAGGAATCAAGAGTCCATGGGTGCTGGGGAACAGGCCCCTCGTCAGGAGCATGAGGAAAATGTTGAAGTCCACCAGAGTAGGGTGGAGGAGACGCAACCCATACAAAGTGGAGAGATTAGTGAGATGGGGGAGATATGGAAGGAGATACGGAGGTTGAGGGAGCAGGTACGGAGTAGGGCGCGGGTACCCAAGAGAAGAAGCCCTTTTTCACTAGCCATATTGGAAGAAGGGCTTCCTCCGAATTTCCGACAGTCAAACGTTGGAGAGTACGACGGACATACGGACCGCGAGGTACACTTGGGGAGATTTGAAAATGCGGCGTTGTTGCATCAATACTCAGATGGAGTCAGGTGCAGGGTGTTTCTGGGCACGTTGGTGAGGTCAGCCCAGCAATGGTTTAATACCCTGCAGCCCAACTCCATACAGTCTTTCGAGGATTTTGCTACAGCTTTCTTGCGCCGATTTGCCAGCAGCAAGAGGCACCAGAAAAATTATCTGAGCCTGTTTGTGATGAAGCAGCAGGAGGCTGAAACTTTACGAGAATTTGTCCAGCGCTTCAACAGTGCAGCGCTGGAGATACCGGCGGCTACCCCCGACATCATGATAAGTGCCTTTACACAAGGACTGAGGGGAGGGGAGTTTTTCAAGTCGCTGGTAAAAAAGCCTTCGTCGAGCTATGATGATCTGTTGGCTCGATCTAAGAAATATGTAAACTTGGAAGATGCCTAACGGTACAGAAGGATGGAGAATCGGCCGGGAGAAAGTAGAGCGGAGGGAGCAGAGAGAGGGGGAAGGAAGAGGGGCGCGGGGGAGAGAGAGGAGGACAGAACTAAAAGTAGAGGACAATTCTCATCACATGTTCCTCTGAATAGGAGTCGGGATAAGGTGATGGAGGTAAGGGAGTTAGGGGAGAGGGGGGAGAAGTCACAGAGGGTTGAAAGCAGTGCTCGGCCTCCGTCGAGGGGTAGACAAGAAGGGTCCTCGTCCGGGATTGAACTGAGATCTTGCCCATCCTCTAGGCGGGGTCGAGGCCCTCCGTGGATAAATCAAAGGATCGAGGAGCCAAGGAGAGAAGGTCGAGGTCAGGATGCCCCTCGGGAGCACGTGGAACCCAGAATGAAGATAACCACCCGACGAGGGGAATGATTCATATGATCTCGGGGGGTGCTACTGATGGGGATTTTGGGCGGGCGCGGAAGGCGCATGGGAGGAGGTTGGAGAATTTTGAAATATCCAGGAGTGCAGGCTTACCCCAGGATCCTGTCATCAGTTTTGGACCAGATGACCTCCGAGGCATTGTGGCTCCTCATAACGATGCCTTGGTGGTGACGGCCACCGTTGCCAATTACGATGTGGCACGAATCTTTATTGATAATGGGAGCTCTGTTAATATCCTGTTCAAGAGCACTTTGGATCAGATGAAGGTGGAAGGATTTGAGTTTGAGCCAATCTCCACTCCTCTGTATGGATTCGCAGGACATGTCATCCCTTCACTCGGTCAGATTGTCCTTCCTCTATCCTTGGGACATGAGCCTCGACGGGTAACAAAGATGACAACCTTTACTGTGGTGGACACCCCATCCGCTTACAATGGAATTCTGGGGCGACCAGCCCTAAAGGATTTCAGAGCTGTAGCGTCCACCTATCATCAGAAGTTGAAGTTTCCTGTGGGGAAGGAGGTTGGAGTCTTGTGTGGAGACCAGAAAGTTGCGCGACGATGTTATGAAGGAATAGTGAAAGGAGAGGGGAAGAGGGCACGTATGGAGGTCAATATGATTAGAAGAGGGCGAAGCGGGTTGCCCGTGGTAAGGAGAGAGGTTCAAGAGGTGATGGATGAAAAACCGGAGATCGTGACATTGGGGCCCGATAAGAAAATGCTCAGAATAGCTTCTGATCTTGACCCAGAGGTCAGGGAAAAACTCATTACTTGTTTACAGGCTAATCTCAGCGGGTTCGCTTGGTCAGCCCAAGAGCTCACAGGGACGAGTCCAGATGTAGCAGAACACCGATTAAACATCTTACCAAATTCTCGTCCCGTGAAGCAGAAGAAAAGACACTTCGGGCCCGAGAAAGATATGGTTATAAAGAAGGAGGTGGGAGAGTTGCTCAGTGCTGGGCACATTCGGGAGGTACAGTTTCCTACTTGGCTCTCGAATGTCGTTCTTGTTCCGAAGAGTTCGGGGAAATGGAGGATGTGTGTGGACTTCAGAGATCTCAACAAGGCATGTCCTAAAGATTGTTATCCTCTACCTCGGATAGATCAGTTGGTGGACTCCACGACCGGACACCAATATTTGTGCATGCTGGACGCTTATCAGGGGTACCATCAAATCTCCTTGGCTGTGGAGGACCAAGATAAAGTGAGTTTCATCACCTCTGAAGGAACTTTCTGTTACGTGGTCATGCCCTTCGGACTCAAAAACGCCAGAGCCACGTATCAGCGATTGATGGATAAAGTCTTTTCTAAACAGGTGGGGAGGAATGTCGAGGTGTATGTGGATGACATCATGGTGAAGTCTAAGGATTCAGCCCAGCTCATACCAGATTTGTTGGAAACCTTTGCTACCCTTAGATCCTACGGTCTGAAGTTGAATCCTCAAAAGTGTATCTTCGGGGTGAGGAGTGGGAAGTTTCTGGGTTATATGGTAACAGAGAGGGGGATTGAGGCTAACCCCGAGAAATTTCAAGCTATCCGAGATATGGTCTCTCCCCAGGGGCCCAAAGATGTTCAGCAGTTAACAGGGAGGATTGCCGCGCTGGCACGTTTTATCTCGAGATCCGCCCACAGGAGCTTACCCTTCTTCCGGACCTTACGAAAGGCAAAAAAATTTGAGTGGGGTCCGGATTGCGAAAAGGCTTTTGCAGAATTGAAGGAGTACCTTGCCGAGCTTCCTGTCCTGGCCAAACTGGCAATGGATGAGCCTTTGTGGGTATATTTATCTGCCACTGAAGGGGCCATGAGTTCGGTCCTTGTCAAGCTATATGGAACAGTTCAACAGCCGGTGTACTATGTTTCGCATGCACTCAAAGGGGCAGAGATCCGATATTCCGGGTTGGAAAAATTGGCTTTGGCTCTGGTGATGACAGCAAGACGCTTGAGGCCCTACTTCCTATCTCATCCGATTGTGGTGCTCACCAACAGTCCATTGGGCAGAATCCTAACTCATTCGGATATGCCTGGTCGTTTGATCAAGTGGACTACCGAGCTAGGGGAGTATGACATCCAGTATGAGTCGAGAACATCTATTAAAGCACAAGCCTTAGCCGATTTTCTGGCTGAGACCGTGCATCTTGAAAATGAAGATCCTTGGAAAGTATATGTTGATGGTTCATCTTCTAAGGATGGAAGTGGGGTGGGAGTAGTATTGATTTCGCCGGCTGGGGAGGAGGTGAAGTTGGCAGTTAGATTGGATTTTCGAGCATCTAACAATGAAGCAGAATATGAGGCTGTGTTGGCATGACTGCGAGCAGCCAGAAACGTGGGAGCTACCCGGATACTTGTTTTTTCTGACTCACAGTTGGTGGCACAGCAGATGAAGGGAATGTATGATGTGAAAGATGAGAAACTTATTGAATATGCTCAAGAAGTAGACAGAGTCAGAGAGAAATTCACGGAGATTACATTTGAACAGATTCCCAGGAAAGAAAATGAGAAGGCAGACACTCTAGCCAAAATGGCTGGGACAATGGGGAGTTGGAAGACTAGAGATGTGGTCTTTCAGGTCGAACTCACACCTCACATGAGTTCACCTGTAGTTGAACAAGAAGAAGGGGATTGGAGAACCGCTATAACCGATTATTTGAAAGAGAGAAAGCTTCTTGATAACCCTCGCGAAGCTCGTAAGTTGAAGATGAAATGCTCGCGTTATGTAATGATTGGGGAAGTGTTGTTTAGAACATCTTTTGCAGGGCCGCTTCTTCAGTGTTTGAGTTACCAAGAGGCTGATTATGTGCTCCGAGAAGTTCATGAGGGATGTTGTGGAAATCACTTGGGGGCATATGCATTGGCGAGGAAGGTGCTGCTCGCCGGTTATTCTTGGCCCTCAGTGCTGCATGATGCTCAAGAGTTAGTGATGTCTTGTGATAGTTTTCAACGTCATGCGCGTTTGAATCACCGGCCGGCCGCGATGATGAAAGCTGTCACGGCCGCATGTCCTTTTGACCAATGGGGAATGGATATTGTGGGACCGTTTCCTATAGCTCCAGCTCAAAAGAAATTCCTACTGGTAGCAGTTGATTATTTTTCAAAGTGGGTGGAAGCAGAGCCTTTGGCCAGAATCACTGAGAACGACGTCCTGAAATTCTTGTGGAAGAGTATAGTATGCAGGTACGGGGTACCTAGGAGGCTGATATCCGATAATGGGAGACAGTTCCAAGGGGCCAAATCGAAGCTTGGTGTAAAGAGATGAAGATCCAACAAGTCTTTACCTCTGTAGCTTACCCGCAGAGTAATGGCCAGGCGGAGGTGACTAATCGGACGCTGGTACAGGGTCTGAAAGTTCGACTGGGCAAAGCCAAAGGCAATTGGGTGGATGAGCTACCAAGTGTCTTATGGGCATACCGAACCACTCCGAGAGAGGGAACCAAAGAAACTCCTTTCGGTTTGGTCTACGGTAATGAAGCAGTGCTACCGGCTGAGATCGGGTTGGAATCGGCAAGGGTGATGTTTTATGACGAGGACAATGGTGCGAGACGCGCTACTGACCTTGATCTTTTGGAAGGAAAAAGGGAGGCTGCCAGCATTCAATTGGAAGCTTATAAGAACCGCATTGCACAGTCTTATAATCGAAGAGTCGTGCAGAGGAACTTTCAGGTGGGTGACTTGGTTCTGAGGAAGGTGCAAGAAGAGCAGAGAGGAAAACTGGACCCAAAGTGGGAGGGTCCCTTCAAAGTGATCGAGAGGCTGAGCTCTGGAGCCTATTACTTAGAGAATACGCAAGGCAAAGCTTTGAAGAGGCCTTGGAATGCTTATCACCTTAGGAAGTATAATTCTTGATTCTGTCGTCGATGTATTTTACTTTCTGAACTTTCTTATGTAATCCATTGGAATTCAATAAAATCAAGTTCTTCTTTTCGAATTTATGAATGTTGTTATATTATGATGGTGTTGATTTTTATTTTCCTACTAAGTTATCGCCTAGTAGAGGAGCAGAGGGCAGGAGAAAATTTTAGTTTTCCTACTATGGCATCGCCTAGTAGAGGAGCAGAGGGCAGGAGAAAATTTTATTTTCCTACTAAGGTATCGCCTAGCAGAGGAGCAGAGGGCCGGAGAAGATTTTTGTTTTCCTACTAAGGCATCGCCTAGTAGAGGAGCAGAGGGCAGGGGAAAATTTTATTTTCCTACTAATGCATCGCCTAGTAGAGGAGCAGAGGGCCAGAGAAAATTTTATTTTCCTACTAAGGCATTGCCTAGTAGAGGAGCAGAGGGTGGAGGAGGTTGATTTTTATTTTTCTGCCAAGGTATGGCCTAGCAGAGGAGTTAGAGGGTGATGATGTTGATTTTCCTGCTAAGGTGTCACCTAGCAGAGGAGTTAGAGGGAGGAGGTGGTGAATTTCTATTTTCGTGCTAAGGTATGACCTAGCAGAGGAGAAAAGGCATCGCCTAGTAGAGGAGCAGAGGGCCGGAGAAGATTTTTATTTTCCTACTAAGGCATCGCCTAGTAAAGGATCAGAGGGTGGAGGGGGTTGATTTTTATTTTCCTGCAAAGTTATGGCCTAGCAGAGGAGTTAGAGGGTGATGATGTTGATTTTCCTACTAAGGTTGTCACCTAGCAGAGGAGTTAGAGGGAGGAGGTGGTGAATTTTTATTTTCCTGCTAAGGTATGACCTAGCAGAGGAGTTAGAGGGTGATGATGTTGATTTTCCTGCTAAGGTGTCACCTAGCAGAGGAGTTAGAAGGGGGAGGTGGTGAAATTTTATTTTCCTGCTAAGGTATGGCCTAGCAGAGGAGTTAGAGGGTGATGATGTTGATTTTCCTGCTAAGATATCACCTAGCAGAGGAGTTAGAGGGGGGAGGTGGTGAATTTCTATTTTCCTGCTAAAGTATGACCTAGCAGAGGAGTTAGAGGGTGATGGTGTTGATTTTTATTTTTCTGCTAAGGTATGGCCTAGCAGAGGAGTTAGAGGGTGATGATGTTGATTTTCCTGCTAAGGTGTCACCCAGCAGAGGAGTTAGAGGGGGGAGGTGGTGAATTTCTATTTTCCTGCTAAAGTATCACTTAGCAGAGGAGTTAGAGGGGGGAGGTGGTGAATTTCTATTTTCCTGCTAAGGTATCACCTAGCATAAGAGTTAGAGGGTGAGGATTTTATTTTCCCTAGCAGGTTAATAATATCAGAAACAAACTCGTGAGAAGTAGTAAATTCAAATGCAAAATACTCAAGGTTGCATAAATAAAACGAGTTCGTACATGTCAAAAGTGCGCAAGAGGAAATAACCAAATGTAAACATCGCAAAAGTCGCATAATCCTATGGAAAGTAAAGCAATGCAGAAAATAACATAAATAAAGGAGCTCAATCTAAGAATCTGGGGGGAGACTCGATATGAAGCCCTCAAGGTCCATGAAGTCAGTAGGGGCGCCTGGCGGAGGATAGCCCTGAGCCTTGAAGAGGTCGACTGCACCCTCGAAACCCACCCTCAGGTAGTGAAAAGCTTTCGGGCCACAGATCTCGACAAATTCTTCGGATTTGAGAAATTCCTCTTTGAAGGAGGAGGCTTCTGCAACATGTCGTGTCTTGGCGTCTTTAAGCTCAGCCTGTGAATTCTTTAATTCTTTCTTCAGCTTCTGGATCTCTTTAGCTTGATCCTCTATCAGCCGCTGAGACTCCTGCTTCTGTTTTGAGAGCTCGCCGCACTGGATCTGGGACTCCGACAATTGAGCTTGGGACTCCGAAAGCTCCTCAGCATGCAACACTTTCATCTCATCAATAGTAGCCTGGAGTTGTTCGCGGAGAGCCTGACCCTCGCGTAATTCTTGACAAGAGTCGGATCGAGCGGCGTGAGCGCGCTCAGCCAACTCCCCGACGTACATCATGCCCTGCATAAGTAGACAAGGGTGAAAAGACGACAAGAAGATCAAATGTATATTAAACATCAATCTAAAGGTTATAAGGAGAAGTATACCTCGGTGACACTGCTGCATGTCCGGCAGAGGAGGTATGACCACCCCAGTGAACTCATGAACGTTGCATCGGCGTCGGAAGGAAGCTGATACATTATATTCTGAGCCAGATGAGTAGGACCCCGCCCCACGTTGGCCGAATCCGAAGTGTATAGAGGATGCACCGCCGATTCAAGGGGAGGCCCCTCATCGGGCTCGGACCCCTCTGGAGAAGAGACCGATACGACATAAATCTCAGAAATCTTGCGCTTGCCATGCTGAGGGGCTGACGGGCTAAGATCAGTGGATGCCTTTTGCTTACCAGACGGAGGAGGGGACTTGGCGCGAGGAGGTGGTGAGGAGGCTCGCTTTGAGGCGGAGGAGGAGGAGCCTGCCTTCTTCTTCTTCGCAACAGTAGGGGAGCTAGGGGAGCTAGCAGGCTTCTTCGCGGTAGTAGAACAGGAACCTGTTTTCTTTTTCTCAGCAGCAGAACAATCTCCCTTTGGGCCCATCGTGACTGCCGGGGTAACGGACTTCTGGGGTGCTTATGAGGAACCCCCGGCCTCCGTCTTGGAAAGTTCACGGAGAAATAGGGCATTCATGACTCTAGTACCTGCAAGCAGAGACAAGGAACCAAATAAGAATGTTATCAAGTAACATAATAAACAAAAGAAAAAAAAAAGTATGGAAAGATGAGAATATCTACCAGCATTCTCCTTCAGCTTAATTTTAGCGGGACTTAACCCGGCATGACATAGGAGATCCTTAGATAAAAGTTTGGGAATGTTAAAGCATCGATCTCCTAGTACACTCATTATCTGCAGGTACTGCTCATCTTTCTTATAACTCTTGGAAAGTTTGGGTTTAGTGAAGACAGGGTACCAATCGGTAAAGCAAGTCAATTCTTTGGGTGGCTGTACAGAGAAGAAGTATTTTTTCCAGTCATTCACATGACTGGGGGCCCCATCGAACAGTTTGTGACTAGACCGGGAGGTTACATAGAAAGGTCCATCTTTTGACCTGGACAAAACTAAGAAGTAGGAAAAGGTGGTGCAATTTAAAGGGAGGTCTAAGGCCCTGAGTAACACAGCGAAACAACTTATTAAACGGAAAGCATTGGGCGTGAGTAAACCTAAATGCACCTGGTAGTACTTACTTAATTCTTGAAAGAAATCGCACAAAGGGAAACGGAGAGCAGCATCAAAATGATGCTGAAAGAAGGTATAGTAGCCCTTAGGGGCTAAATAGGGCCGGTACTTTGGGCCAGGAATGATGATCTGGTCAGATGAAAGAATGTGCCACAGAGTCCTAAGTTGTGACTCGCTACCAGGAGGGATGTGGGATGACAAGTGACCGTACCATAGGTTATCTGCTTCAGATATATTCATTTGTTGGTTCACGTGACGAACTTCCTTACACGGACTTTGGCTAGGGAAGTCCTACTCTGGCTAGACTCGCTAGACCGGCTAGACTCGCTAGACCCGCTAGATCTCTCAGAGCAACTCGAGTAACTAAACTCCGAATCGGAAGAAGACATGAGTATTAAGGATAATCAAACAGGTAAAGGAGAGAACTGACCCGGGTAAGGCGCGGAAAAATACTCGAAAGATAGGACCGCAAGAATGAACAAGTGTTGAGCTCGTGGCAGGGGCGAGCGTGGCACGGTGGGGCGAGCTCGTGGCAGGGGCGAGCGTGTGGTTTGGCGAGCTCGTGGCAGGGGCGAGCGTGCGGCCGGGTGAGCTCATGGCAGGGTATGTGCGCGGAAGGAGCGAGGCGCTCGGGCGAGCGTGACAGGAGCGAGCAGATGCCGGGCGAGCACCTGGCGGGGTGGTGAGCTCGGCTGGGGCGAGGCAGCGGCGAGGGGCGAGCTTGCACTCGTGCGGGGCGGGGAGCGCACCGGGCGAGCGTGCTGCTGGATGAGTATGCGCGGGGGCGAGCGGCTCGGCGGGCAAGTGTGCGCGCTGGGCGAGCACGCAACGGCGAGGGGCGAGCGTGCACTCGTGCGGGGCGAGGAGCGCTGTGGGGACCCGGGCTCTAACTCAATTCTTTTCGGGATTAATAGGATCTTTATTCAAAAATGTGGGTCAAAATTTTGCTTTTTAACATTAATTCAAATGTATATAAACAAGCACAAGATAGTTCTTCATTTTATTTCAATAAACCTAATTACATGTCTTGTTCTAATACATTCATACAAACTAGTGTTCAATCCCAACCATAATCAAAATATAGTACATGTCTAGTAAAAGAAACCACTAGTAATCTACTGCGCCCGAAGTCACCACGCTATCTCGATCTCTCATATCTGTCGTGACCCTGATCCTGCCCCACCTGTTGTTATGCACACATACAGACATAACAACAGCCGGAAACTCCGGTGAGAACAAATCCCAGTATAAAACATGTATACATGCTGATACGAAATCATAAATCATGCATGAAAGCAATAACAATGGCTCCATAGTCTATGAAACCGATCTATCTAAACATGCACCCCAAATCAAATCATGTCTTGACTCGAATCGACTCTACTCTAGGGATCCCGATGTGAATAAGACGCCACTGTCTGTCACCTACCCTCCCAATCGGGGTAACTGTACGTCTTATTCCTAGACTTCGGTCATGTCTGTATCGAATGTCTACAATCGGAGTGAATCTGATCCGAAGCGTCGATACCACCGAACATCTAGTTTAGCAAGTCTGCCAATGACTCTCCTATCTCAAAGGCTTGAATATAAATCTATAAATAAGACATCATCATATCAAGAGATTTGAATATAAATCTATAAACAAATCACAATCATATCAAAATATAAACAATAATTCTAGTATGTGATTTGGTTGGGAAACTCAAATTAAATCTCATTTGAGTTGTGTCTTCCCCAAACAAAACATGAGTTATACCTTTCGTCGCACAATCTCTGTCGATATCGAAGTCTCGATGTCAAAGTCGCCAATACAAATCTGAAATGGCATATATACAATGCACCATATCAACTTCTAACTCAAAAAGATACACATATAGAGCAATATTCAATCTCGGTACGTTTTGGCGGCATAACGGCGTAGTTTCTCGGTACCGGTCAACTCAAACTTCAATAATCAGTAACCATAACTCATAATCATCATCATAAACACATGATAGTACTCAAAATCTGCATATCTTAACACTAAGCATGCTGGAAATAGCAACAATAGCATACAATGTCCGCTATTCGATCCGGTTACGAATATACGTTGCTTAAAATCTCAAGAACATATTATGGAGCTCAATTCATCATTCTCCCAACACATATATATCAAAACATGTTGAAAGTCAACAATACTTACATCCCTTTGTAGCACTTGATGAGAGGAGCGATAATTTATGTTTGGATTGAAGTTGGGATGGTTAAATCTTGCACAAGCTAGCTTTGGAGATGAAAGAGCCTTCCCTTTCCTCTCACTCTCTCCCTCGATTCCTGACTGATGGAATTGCTGAAATGAAGACTCAGCACAATTATATATATATATATATGTCATGTGTCTTCATAGAATTCAAAGGTGGATTTCTCGCATGCAGCACCGCGGGTGCGGTCACTCTTCACCGCGGGTGCGCTGTGCCCACGGCATGCCTTTCATTTTCTGAAATTCGACGACCGCGGGTGCGGTACATATAAGACCGCGGGTGCGGTGACATTACCGCGGGTGCGGTGACGTTTGCACCGCGGGTGCGGTGTCATTTCTGTAATTAATTCCCAACTCTCTGTCCATCAACCGCGGGTGCACTCTGTCTTGGACCGCGGGTGCGGTGACCCTACTGTAAAAATGGTTAACTTTCTGTCCATGCACCGCGGGTGCGGTGCTTCTCTAGGCGCGGGTGCGGTCCCTTTCTTCCAGCAACACTTCATCTTTTCATTTTATCCACATACAATCTAGGGCATTACATTTCTCCCCCTCTTAGATATTAGTTCGTCCTCGAACGTGAAATCAATTAATCAAAGTATGTACGAACAGCAGTAAAGTCAAAAGCTGAATCAATACTCACATCATGAGAATAACTCGGGATATTTCTGTTTCATATCTGCTTCTGTCTCCCAAGTCGCTTCTTCGGTGCCATGACGACTCCACTGGACTTTCACTAGGGGAATAGTCTTCGTTCTGAGCTGTTTCTCTTTCCGATCAAGAATCTGTATCGGTTGTTCAACATAACTCAATGTCTGATCCAGCTAAGCTTCGTCAGGCCGAATGACATGAGAACAATATGGCATGTATCTACGCAGCATCGATACATGAAAAACGTCATGTATCCCGGATAGAGAAGGAGGAAGAGCTAGTCGATATGCTCGATCGCCAATCTTTTCAAGAATCTCGTATGGACCGATGTATCTAGGAGACAAATTTCCCACGCTTGCCAAATCTGACAATGCCTCTGAAGGGAGAAATTTTCAAGAATACTCTGTCTCCCTGTTCAAATACTAACGGTCTACGTCTGATATTGGCATACTTGGCCTGTCTATCATGTGCCGTCTTCATTCTTTTCTGGATTATCTTCACTTTCTCAGTCATATCACGAATCATATCAGGCCCAAGTTCTGGTGCCTCAGAGATATCATCCCAATATAGAGGAGATCTGCATTTCTTGCCATACAACGCCTCAAACGGTGCCATCTCTATGCTCGTTTGATAGCTGTTGTTGTACGAGAATTCACACAACGGTAGTGAATCTTGCCAACTAGTGCCGAAATCTAGCACTACAGCTCTCAACATGTCCTCTAAAGTCTGGATAGTCCGCTCTGACTGTCCGTCTGTCTGGGGATGATAAGCAGTGCTCAGGTGCAATATCGTACCTAAAGCCTGCTGCAGACTGTGCCAAAAGTGAGAAGTGAATCGTGGATCACGATCTGATACGATAGACTTCGGCACACCATGCAATCTAACTACCTCTCTGACATACAACTCTGCCATCTGATCGTGTCGATATGTCATTCTGTATGGAATAAAACACACTGATTTGGTCAATCTGTCAATAATGACCCAAATCGCATCACAGCCCCGGGATGATCAAGGTAATTTCGTCACGAAATCCATGGAAATGTGATCCCATTTCCATTCAGGAATAGACAAACTCTGAAGTAAACCTCCGGGCTTCTTTCTTTCGGCCTTCACCTGTTGGCAATTTAAGCACTTAGACACATATTCGGCAATATCTGATTTCATTTGTTTCCACCAGAACTGTGTCTTCAAGTCGTTGTACATCTTTCTGCCACCAGGGTGAATGCTGAACCGACTACAGTGCGCTGCTGACAATATTTGTTGTTTCAACTCTGAAGCATCTGGCACTACAATACGGTTATTCACATACAGGACAAAATCATGTACCTGATATTCAGACTGATGTCCTGATCTGACCATCTGAATTGACTGCTGTATATTCCGATCTGTTCTTTGGGCTTCTTTGATTTTCATCATCAAATCTGGCTCAACTTGAATCGTGGCAAGTCTTAATAGTCTACTATCTGTGTCAAATGCTAAACCAGACAAACAACAATCTTCAACTAAATTCGAAACACCTATCGTCGATAAGGATAGGGCACAACCCTTTCGACTCAAGGCATCTGCTGCTGCATTTGACTTCCCTGGATAGTACTTGATCTCGCAATCAAAATATTTCAGTAGATCAAGCCATCTACGCTGTCTCATGTTCAACTCTGACTGAGAAAACAGATACTTCAGGCTTTTATGGTCAGAGTAAATATCAAATTTCTCACCATAAAGATAATGACGCCAGATTTTCAAGGCAAATACGATAGCCGCCAATTCAAGATCATGAATGGGGTATCGAATCTCGTGTGGCTTCAGCTGTCTAGAGGCATATGCGATCACATGACCACGCTGCATAAGAACACATCCCAGCCCTCTGTGAGATGCATTACAATATACAACGAAATCACCAGTACCCGAAGGAATCATCAAGACAGGTGCACTGGTCAGCCTCTTCTTCAACTCTAGGAAACTAGATTCACAATCCGCAGACCACAGAAACGGCGCATTTTTCTGTGTCAACTGGGTAATCGGCTTCGCAATACTGGAGAAATCTTTGATGAATCGTCTATAGTACCCTGCTAGACCCATGAAACTGCGTATCTCTGGCACAGAAGTCGGTCTCGGCCAACTGATCACAGCTTCCACTTTACTCGGATCTACAGAAATACCGTCTCCAGATATGATATGACCCAAGAAGACAACCTGTCTCAGCCAAAACTCACACTTTGACAGTTTATCATACAATCTTTCATTTCTCAATGTTTGCAACACAATTCTCAAATGATTGGCATGCTCATCCAAATTCTTAGAGTACACCAAAATATCATCAATAAAAACAATCACAAATTCATCTAAATATCTCTGAAAGACACGGTTCATCAACCCCATGAACACCGCTGGAGCATTCGTTAAACCGAAAGGCATGACAATAAATTCGTAATGTCCATACCTGGTTCGGAATGCTGTCTTTGGTATATCAATATCTCGTACTCGCAGCTGGTGATATCCAGATCTCAGATCGATCTTGGAATAGATAGATGATCCCTGCAACTGATCAAATAAGTCGTCGATACGAGGCAAATGATATTTTTTCTTTATCGTTGCCTGGTTCAGCTGCCTGTAATCTATACACAATCTCATAGAACCGTCTTTCTTTCGCACAAATAGCACTGGTGCACCCCAAGGAGATACACTGGGTCTGATATATCCCTTGGCTAGAAGATTTTCTAGTTGTGCTTTCAATTCCTTCAACTCTATAGGCGCCATCCTATACGGAGCTCGAGATATAGGAGCGGTACCTGGAATAAGATCAATACTAAAATCTACCTCTCGAGCTGGAGGTAACCCTGGAATCTCGTCAGGAAATACATCTGCAAACTCCCGAACTACTGGCAAATCTGCCAATGTCGGGCTCGATTTCAGTAAATCTACTGAATAAATAAGGAACCCTTCTGCTCCTTGCTGCAACAATCTACTCATAGCCAGAGCATATACTAAGGGAATCCGAGATCTGGAACCCTTACCATAGAATTTCCACTCCTCTGTAATTTCAGGTCTGAATCTGACAATCTTGTGAAAACAGTCTACGGTGGCTCTGTACTTAGTCAGCATGTCAATCCCGACAATACAATCAAAATCAGATAAACCAAGTACAACACATTCTAAATCGATCTCATGCCCTTCATACTGCAGTAAGCAATGTCTAACTGAAGTCACAGATATCAGACCACTTCCCAACGGAGAAGAAATAGACACTACAGTAGACAATGAATCTACAGGCAATGCATGTGTCAATGCAAAACGTTCTGATATGAATGTATGTGATGCACCTGTATCTATCAATACATATGCAGGATAACCGCAAAGAAAACAGTTACCTGCAATCACATCGTCTGGTGCACCTTGGGCTTGCTCTTCCGTCAATGCAAACACCTGAGCTTGTTGTCTGGGAGGTTGCCTCACTGTCTGGCCACCTCTGGCTCTAGGTTGAGACTGTGTAGGCGTGGGCTGGAAGGAATGGACAGACGAAGCTTGTCACTCAGGCTGAGTCACTGATGCTGATGACCCTGCACTCTGAAATCTCTGTGCACCTCTCTGGGGACAGACTTTGGCAAAGTGTCCCTGTTGCCTGCATATGTTACATCTTCCCATCACTCCCTGACACTGCTCTGTGGCATGTCGGCCTCCACAAGTAGTACAATATACATCTGTCACATCTGTACTCTGGCCAGGACCTCTCTGTCTGGACCCACTGGAGCTCGATGAACTGCTCCCTGCTCTCTTGAACTGCTTACCCTTAGCTTTCAAAGAATCTTTCTTCCAACTACTACTGATTCCACTATCAAATCGAGGAGGATGTGGTGGAAACTGTGTGGCGAACTGGTGGCGGTCTCTGACCCTGAACACTATAGGAAGCTCCTCGCTGCCTAATCAAGCCAGCCTCTGCTCCCTTCGCTCGATTCAGCGCCTCAGAAAAAGTGTTGAGTCGCCCTGTGTTCACTAGGGTAAAGATATCCGGATTCAAACCATTTATGAACTGATCGGCAATTGCCTCATCATTCCCTGCTACGTGAGGTGCAAATCGAAGCAAGGACGAGAATTTGGCAACATACTCCTCTATGTTCCACTGGCCCTGACTCAAGTTGGCAAATTCGGCCCCTTTGTCTTTTCGATACGACACTGGAAAGAAACGTTTATAAAATTCATCTTTAAAGACTTTCCAAGTAATATCAATACCTCGATGTTCTAAGGCTCGTTTCGCCATTAGCCACCAACTCTTGGCCACTTCTTGCAATTGATGCCCAATCAGCTTCACCTACGTTCATCTGTATAGGCAATTGATTCAAATAACATCTCTATATCATCCAACCAGCTTTCACAATCCACTGCATTTTCTGTGCCCTTCAAGGTAGGTGGATGGAATGATTGAAATCTCTTCAACAAAGTCTCCATCGGTGTCGCAGTAACATCCATCTGAGTACCTGACGTACTACCCTGTTCTGGCACTTGTCTTGCAGCTGGTTGCAGTATCCTTCTAGGCGGCATATCTGATTATCAAACAGATTAAGATACAATCTATACAATCTGTCTCAGCCCTCCTCTGATCATATACCTCTGATCCAGAATCGGTTCTGATTCAGTCTTTACAAGTATATGCTGTAAATCAACTCAGATACAATACAACATATAATAGGGAAAGCATTAAATCATGCTAGCACCTCAAAAGCAAGGAAGAAGACTCGATCTACCCCGCTCATTCTATTCTATCTCAGTCTACAGAACCTACTGCTCTGATACCACATGTTGTGGGGACCCGGGCTCTAACTCAATTCTTTTCGGGATTAATAGGATCTTTATTCAAAAATGTGGGTCAAAATTTTGCTTTTTAACATTAATTCAAATGTATATAAACAAGCACAAGATAGTTCTTCATTTTATTTCAATAAACCTAATTACATGTCTTGTTCTAATACATTCATACAAACTAATGTTCAATCCCAACCATAATCAAAATATAGTACATGTCTAGTAAAAGAAACCACTAGTAATCTGCTGCGCCCGAAGTCACCACGCTATCTCGATCTCTCATATCTGTCGTGACCCTGATCCTGCCCCACCTGTTGTTATGCACACATACAGACATAACAACAGCCGGAAACTCCGGTGAGAACAAATCCCAGTATAAAACATGTATACATGCTGATACGAAATCATAAATCATGCATGAAAGCAATAACAATGGCTCCATAGTCTATGAAACCGATCTATCTAAACATGCACCCCAAATCAAATCATGTCTTGACTCGAATCGACTCTACTCTAGGGATCCCGATGTGAATAAGACGCCATTGTCTGTCACCTACCCTCCCAATCGGGGTAACTGTACGTCTTATTCCTAGACTTCGGTCATGTCTGTATCGAATGTCTACAATCGGAGTGAATCTGATCCGAATCGTCGATACCACCGAACATCTAGTTTAGCAAGTCTGCCAATGACTCTCCTATCTCAAAGGCTTGAATATAAATCTATAAACAAGACATCATCATATCAAGAGATTTGAATATAAATCTATAAACAAATCACAATCATATCAAAATATAAACAATAATTCTAGTATGTGATTTGGTTGGGAAACTCAAATTAAATCTCATTTGAGTTGTGTCTTCCCCAAACAAAACATGAGTTATACCTTTCGTCGCACAATCTCTGTCGATATCGAAGTCTCGATGTCAAAGTCGCCAATACAAATCTGAAATGGCATATATAAAATGCACCATATCAACTTCTAACTCAAAAGGATACACATATGGAGCAATATTCAATCTCGGTACGTTTTGGCGGCATAACGGCGTAGTTTCTCGGTACCGATCAACTCAAACTTCAATAATCAGTAACCATAACTCATAATCCTCATCATAAACACATGATAGTACTCAAAATCTGCATATCTTAACACTAAGCATGCTGGAAATAGCAACAATAGCATACAATGTCCGCTATTCGATCCGGTTACGAATATACGTTGCTTAAAATCTCAAGAACATATTATGGAGCTCAATTCATCATTCTCCCAACACATATATATCAAAACATGTTGAAAGTGAACAATACTTACATCCCTTTGTAGCACTTGATGAGAGGAGCGATAATTTATGTTTGGATTGAAGTTGGGATGGTTAAATCTTGCACAAGCTAGCTTTGGAGATGAAAGAGCCTTCCCTTTCCTCTCACTCTCTCCCTCGATTCCTGACTGATGGAATTGCTGAAATGAAGACTCAGCACAATTATATATATATATATGCCATGTGTCTTCATAGAATTCAAAGGTGGATTTCTCGCATGCAGCACCGCGGGTGCGGTCACTCTTCACCGCGGGTGCGCTGTGCCCACGGCATGCCTTTCATTTTCTGAAATTCGACGACCGCGGGTGCGGTACATATAAGACCGCGGGTGCGGTGACATTACCGTGGGTGCGGTTACGTTTGCACCGCGGGTGCGGTGTCATTTCTGTAATTAATTCCCAACTCTCTGTCCATCAACCGCGGGTGCACTCTGTCTTGGACCGCGGGTGCGGTGACCCTACTGTAAAAATGGTTAACTTTCTGTCCATGCACTGCGGGTGCGGTGCTTCTCTAGGCGCGGGTGCGGTCCCTTTCTTCCAGCAACACTTCATCTTTTCATTTTATCCACATACAATCTAGGGCATTACAAGCGCACCGGACGAGCGTGTTGCTGGGCGAGTATGCGCGCAGAGGCGAGCGGCTCGGCGAGCGAGTGTGCACCCTGGGCGAGCGTCTTGGCGGCGAGCTTACGATGTGGGCGAGCGTGCACCTGTGCGTTCGGGCGAGGGTGAGCTGGATGCTCGGGCTAGGGAGAGCTTGGAGCTGGCAGGGGCGAGCGGCGAGCGTGGAGCGTGTAGGGGCGAGGGCATGCGCTCGTGCAGGGGCGCTCGCCGGGCTCGGCGAGGGCGAGCTCGTGGCTTGGGCTTGCGCGAGGCACGCTGCAGGGCTCGGGCGAGGCGCACACTTGCTAAGACGAGGGGTGCGATGGCTCGAACGAGAGTGGGACGGCGCGCAGTGGTGGCCGGGGCGGCGGACTAAAGTGACGGTGGAGTGGTTATGAGGCGGCGCTAGGGTTAACGCGCAGGTAAAGCGTGGGCAAGGAGGAGCTGGTGAATGAATTTCAGCAGAAATTTTTGTGGGAGAAGTAAGAATGAAATGAGAAGGTAGCCTCTATTTATAGGGGAGCTCAGCCCATACCTTACCATATAGGAGGAGATTGTGATTTGATTTGATATCTTTCCCTCCAGATTAAGATTGAGATTTGATTTGTTTCCAAATCTTGGGAGACTGGAGAATGGCAAGAAAAATGCACGGCCTCACCCTTGCGAGTGCTTATTTCTGAAAAAATTATGGGGGCGTTGCCCCCACACCCCCACGACCTGACCGGGCAGGTCGATCCCCGTAATTTTCGCAGCGGCAAATATCGTTCGTTAACGACAAACGAAATAAATTTTTCTATTATGTACGTCCTCGTCGCCGATAAACCAAGGACAACACAACTAATCGAACTTTGAACCTACGATTCAGTTCGACTCGGGAGGGGGAGACTGATGATACCCCATGGATGGGCCTAGCCCAGATGGAAGACATGGATGGGCCCACTACTCTTGGCTCATCCCTAGCCCAAATGGAAGACAAGCCCATCAAGGGCCCAGGTATCTTCCTATAAATACCAGGTTTGATTGTTCAGTTAAGCTATTCACTATATTGTTTTCAGCAGCGCCCTTAGCTGTTCCCCCCATATATCCTAAGTCTCTGACTTGAGCGTCGGAGGGGCTACGCCAGGACACCCTCCTGGCCCCCTCCTAACGGTCTTATTTGTGATTTCAGGCCCAGGGTAATTTTGAAGCCCGTGTCTGGATCAGTGACGTTTGCGTGGATCGGACCCTAAATTTCCTGTGAGTATCAGGGACGAAGTCGAGAATTTTCTCCAATTTTCGTCGAAATTTGGAGAATTCTACAAATCGATAAAGAATCATTATATTTTTTTTATCCATTTTACATAAAAATTGGGTTAGATTGATTTTTTTTTCTTTTTTTCTTTTTTTGGATAAAGGTTGGCGTAGAAGATTGAGAGGCATGAAGTTTATGTCATATAAAATGAGGTATTTATAAAAAAAATTTATACAACGACTAAATTAGACGTTTTACGGTCGAAATTTCAAAAAAAAAATTATCTGAAAGAGAAATTTTAAAGATTTTTTTATATTATAATAAATGATAATGCTATTGATAATTACATTATGATTTTTATCTGAAAGAGAAGTTTTAAAGAAAATTTTATGAAAAACTTTAAAATTTATTAATGTCTCTTTTATTAATAAATAAACACACCATGAAATGTCCTCCCCAACCAAGCTTACAGCCGCACTATTTTACACAAACAGAATGAAGCAACAAAGCCAACTGTTGACAGAAATGGATGAAACAAACATAAGACCCCAAGTTATGAGACGATCTACAAATTGATGTAGTCAAAACCCTTTTCAGAAAATGCTTCCATGAGCATAGGCAAGAGTTTTCCAAGCATGATCTTGAAGCACATTGAGCTTCCTTTCTGATCAGTTTCTTGTTCAGCATTCTTGTTACCGCTAGCTGCTGGCAAAAGGATACCTCACAGTAGCTCCTTGCATATACGCCCAACAAGTCGATAAAATATTCCTAAAATGCTGATCCACAAGTTCCTCAACATGCCGTTCCAGCCGAAACAGGCAGTGTTTTAAGATGCATGCAGTTAAAACACAATATCTTGGCTATGCTAAAGGCCTTTATCAATTTAGTTACGTTGGGTGGTTTGTTGAGTAGGTATAAGAAAAGCAAAGACGATAATAGAAATATATATAGCAGTCTTCTTATGATCTTGGGGTCTTTCACAATCCAGGAACACGTTTGATAGAATGATTGATAAAGATTAATTAATTAGTTTTCTATAAGAGAAAAACTTAGCAGGTCTCTGGTGGTAACAAAATAATTGGTTTACTTAATGGGTCTTCTCGCTTCAATTTACTTGTAAAAAATTTCATTTATAATGATTAATAATGATAATAAGTCTTTTGTGAGATCGTCTCAGTTATCTATATTCATGAGACGAGTCGAACGGACCTCCTCATATCTACCATGAAAAGTAATATTTTTTTACATAAAAAAACATTTTTCATCAGTGATGTTGAGTTGAATATCTAGTATCACAAAAATAATATGCAAGACATAATACGTTGTATAAATGGTAAAATATTAATGTGTATAAAACTAAATTAGTTTTGCTGCTATACTAAGAAGCGGGGATAGCTCAGTTGGGAGAGCGTCAGACTGAAGATCTGAAGGTCGCGTGTTCGATCCACGCTCACCGCATTTTGAGTGTTTGTTTAGTTTTTCCAGATTGAGCCTCATTTTTCATTAAACAAAATATCCACACCTTCAACCTCAGAGACCAGTAACACTTGATCACCTGGCCCATTTTTGCTGTCCATTTTGCTTGTTTTGAAATTCCCATCGGGCATGGGAATTTTTTTTTATGATGAATATTAGACATGTCCTTTTCAAAAAAAACAAAAATAAGACGTGGACATTTTTATAAGAAATTACTAGAGTCGGTCATTTCGATAATATAAGATAATATATAGGTCTAGAATTCTATTTAGCAAAAAACTTTTTTTTTTCCCTGTCGAGGTTTGAGGCTAATCAACGCAAGTGGCCAGTCGATTTATTATTATAATATTATTATTATTACCCCAAGTCTTGGCATTACAAAACTGAACCAAAGGATCTGTCACGATCTTTCCTAAGCTCTAAACCAAAACTTGCGGAACATTCCACATGATGCTACGAATTCTTACAATAGGATGAGACTAAGACCTACGTTGAACAGAAGATCGAGAGTGGAAATAAGACATAGAACTTTCCAAATTCACACCACTTGGACGGCGGCGGGTCTATGGAAATTCGAAAAAGCTCCCATCATGTCCAATGTTAGCATGGATGATACTCTGGGACGGGCTACACGGCCCGAATCCCCCACCGATAAGGGTGAAGCAGACGTCAACCTTTCGCAAGTTTTTAGCCACTTGGCTTGCATGTAACGATGCTTTCTCCACGGGCCCAAGTGGATTTTTTTCTCCTTCATGCACTTCTTGGCGGCGGCACACAGAATCTTTAACAACCCCAGCAGCCTTTCTATTTTTCCCACGTATATTTCGGGGAGACTTTTGATGAGCTTGTTGTACTCGTCGTTTGCTCGGGCCATCTCGAACTCAGCCCGAAAGTTTAGGCTCGATTATCACTCGCACTTCTTTCTTTGAATTCGATGTGTCCACCACGTCCAAGAATGTGTGTTCCCCTGCAAAAAGTATCAAAGTTTTGGCTATTTTTAATCAAGGAACGCATGAGCAACTAATAAACTCCATCCACCTGGTTTTCTTTTTTGAACTGTTAAATATTCAGTTTGTGACATGAAAATGATTGAATGTTCTCTGAGTTTTACTGTGGTACAGATAGATCCACACAGATTCACCTGATCAATATTTTAAATTTAGTTTTCCTGATCTGTTCAAGAAAGTTGAAGGAAGGTGCGAAAAGGACCCTTGTATTATTTTAAGTGTAAAATATCAATGCCGCACGTTAAATTTTTGTCAATTTGTATTAAAACAAAGAAGATTTTGCCATTTTGCTGCCAATTGCAGCTCAAAATATCATAGGCCATTCATTAATAAGAAGAGTAGCAAATGGTAACTTCCGGAAATTTATCTCCAAACATGGGACTTTGTTGAACGATCGAGTAGAACAACATAGAGAAAAGATAATAAAAACATCGACTTTCAATAGAAATATAAATATTAAACCTGAGGGAAAATCAGGCGTGCTTCTCCACTTAGACTTGCAAATTGCACAATTGAAACCAGCAACTTGGAGGCGGCGGACGGACCTCCTCCATCAGACATTTCCGGCAACCAAACTCAAATGTTCTGCCGCAAACGCAAACATTCCCCGACAGTTGCGCTTCTTTCAACGCTTCTTTGGTGATATTTCTGATTCTTGTTTCTAAAGAACTTGTTCTCCAAACCACATCCTTTAAAAAATTCGTTGAAGATAAGGAAATAATTTTTGATGATCACTCACCATTAATTTAAACATGATATAATCAAGGACTTACTTGCAGCAGTTGATGTTGAGTTTCCCAGAAGTCATCACTATCTTCAACGTTCCCATTTCGGTTCTCTTTCTCTTCTTCTTCTTCTTCTTCTTCTTCAGCATCATCGACTATGCTCGCCGCCGGAGACAATCCCTCGTAATCTTCGCACAAAAACTCGAAAACTGTATCGGTGAAACTAATGGCGACCTGGTCGCCGGGAATATTCATTTCACCGGTGTGACACGTCAGAATCCGGTGGTTTATCGGGATTCTGGTCATTACTCCGGCTCGTGAAGTCTATGGGAGTAGATTTTTTGGGGGATTCAGCAAATTCTGACCTCTCGATGAGGAAAGCAAATGGGTTTAAATAATAAATATGGAACAGAGAGTGGACAGTGTGGGACCCAACAAACTTACGTGGACAAACAACCGTTTGAGGTATAAATCTGAGTAAGTACGTGGCGAACGACGATTGACTGTCTAAATTGGTGAACCAGACAGCCAAGATCCACGTCACTCGAGGACAATAATTGGATCGACCTAGAAACCTTTGGATATGCTCGGACGAATATCCAAAACCCCAACACTAAAATTCTATTTGTTCTACAATAAAAAAAACTATAAAAATATTATATTTATTTTTTAACGACTCCCTTATCTGAATCTCGGATGAATCAATTTTTTTATAACAAAATTTATATGTTAATTTTGAATAATTTTATATTACTTTCTTATTAATCGAGTTACTCAATTTAAAAATTTATAGAATTTAAAATGGGTTAAAGCAAATATCTTGTTGACAGCATCATCTTTGCGACTAGATCTACATGCATCACTACATTCCATGAGTCGGTCTATTTTATTTAAATCTTTGCCCGAAATAATGGGTTTGTATCAATATTTGATTTTCTACCGGGAATGAGAAATAAAAATGTTTGAAGCAAATTAAAATATGTGATGATAATTCAAATTATATATATATATATCTGTGTGTGTGTAGATTTTGGAAATATAAAAATTTTAATTTATTGTCTTGAAAATAAATAAATAAATTTTTACATCGAGTGAAATTCTACATAATAATAATGATAAAGATAATGATTCATGGTCTGTAGCAAGTGTGGTTAATATCATTCTTTTCCAAACTGTAAAAGTTGGTTTAGTTAAAACTTCGAATAAAAACAAATCAAAATGAACCCGACTATGTTAATATAAAAAATCATGTGATAAATTCTATTAATTTAATAGTATGTCTCTTGTAAGACGATCTCACGAATCTTTATCTATGAGACGGGTCAATCATACACATATGCACAATAAAAAGTAATACTATTAGCATAAAAGTAATACGTTTTCATAAATAACCCAAATAAAATATATGTTTCACAAAATATGATCCATGTGATCATCTCACACAAATTTTTGTTTTAGAATTTTATAAAACTGATAAAATACGATTTGATACAAAAAAAAAAATTTAATGTAAAATGGAACAAAATAGCTGTTGAACACTAGATTTTTATTAATGGATTTGCCGAATGGGATGATGATGTGGGGCCAGCTTACTTCGGTTGACTGTAAACGCGGCGCCAAGACACTGGTCGAGTTTTTGTTGCTTTCGGGGAATTCGCACAAATTATTTCGGGGGCATTTTGGTCTTTGTAGTCGAGCAATCATTCACTCACAGATGAGCCAATCGAGATAGGATGAAGATGGTGAATACTATATACTATATAATATAAAATGCATGACAAGTTGTGGAAAATACCCTTTTCTGGTTTCTACCTCTTCAATTTTTTCAAAAAATAAAAAATAAAAAAAAATTCAACAGCAAACACGATAATTCGATCTTTATATTAAAAAAAGGTTTTATTTATTTTCAATTTTTTTTTCCATTGGATAGAACCGATTATAGGTAGATTCATAATTCTTGAAAATCGAATATTGTTTGAGAAAATCAGGTACGAGGTCTAGTAATTATCCACTCATCTGACTTAATTATCATCATTACTTAACGACAAGTGAATTATTGATTATTTAATACTAATTACGCAATCAACTTGTGAAAATCAAGTATATTATAAACTCATATTGGTTGGTATATTTATCTGTTTAAGAGTTGGCAAATTCAAGGTCTCCTCGTACGATATGGCATTAAAAAGCCAAGTGGATAAACTTTAACCCATATTATAAACGTGTGATGATATTTCCAAATAATAAAAGTGAGACGATCTCACGTATCGTATTTTGTGAGACGGATTTCTTATTTGGGTCATTCACGAGAAAAAATTATTTTTTATGCTATTACTTTTTAGAGTAGGTCTCTTGTGAGACGGTCTCAAGAATTTTTACCTGTGAGACGGGTCAACCCTACCGATATTCACTATAAAAAGTAATATCCTTAGCATAAAAAATAATATTTTTCATGGATAACCCAAATAAAGATCCGTCTCACAAAATACGACTCGTGAGAACGTCTCACACAAGTTTTTGCCTACTTTTTATTGTGAATATCAGTAGAGTTGACATGTCTCAAAGATAAAGATATGTGAGACCGTCTCACAAGAGACTTACTCAATAATAAAAACATCTAATTTCCATAATTTCATTTTAAATTCAAAGAATTAAGGTTATAGGCGGCCGAGATATTTATTATTATTAATATACACGTGATCATTATGCTGTTTTGGCTTCCTTATCCTTCTACGTTATCCATTCTCTCCTATGGACCAAAACCTCTATAATTGGATTATTATATGTGGAATTATGGATGAAACTTACCCACAGCCATAGGCTAATATTATTAGTCATTTAATTATTGTTGTCATTAAGTTTTCGTTATAAAAAAATATATTGGACAATAGATTATTAGTTAGAACAAGCCTTAAGGTGATAATATATAATTCACTTTTGTGATGGTGCATGTTAAATAACTCCAATTTGGATTTATTTGAAAATGGAGTGGGTAAGATTAAGGAAGACAACAAAATAATGATAAAATCAGATAGTGATTTCATTATCAAGTATCAAGATAATATATGACCTTCTCGAGCAAGCTTATTATATATAACTTGTGTAATATGATTTATCTGAATAACGTAGTTTGAAAACTATTAGTTAGACCGAGAGTTTAGCTAATGCATACTGAATAGTAACGGCTGCAAGATCTCGCGCCATTGTAGAAAGGAAAAAAACTAGGGTGACATTTGACATCGTATCATATATATGTAAAACAATGTAGAATACCAAATTATCAAAATATGTCTAGTAATTGCATCGAGTGATTCTGGTTTGGTTTTTCTTTCTTTAGAGCGTTACTAATTTTTCGGAACAGGTTGATCCAATATGTGATTATGATTTTTCTCATATAAAAAAAAGTAACTAATTTTAATTTAAATTTTTATAATGCCTTAGAATAACTACCTTTGAGGACACCAAAATATTTAATTCCATAATTACCCTTCTTACTCTACTAAAAACCTTTTCAAATCACTCCATATTTTAAATATAAAAAAATCAAAACAAAATTTTCCTTTTAAATCGAACAACTTTTCTAAATCGAAAATAATTTCGTGTTAAGTATTTAGTTTTATTTAATCAAATTAAATATAATAATAGCACATTATTACAATAAATTTTTATTAAGAAGCATTTTTTTAATAATTAAGACACATTTTGGATCACATGTTGCTGGGCTGCCCTTTTAACTGTGTGTAATATACTGATATCCAATCACATTGTTGGGTTGGATTCCTCAGCTAATACACTTCAAGAAAATACACAACAATTATTGAGAACACCACATACAATAATGCACACCAGAATCACGTGGTTCGGCTAATGGTTAGCCTACATCCACAAGTACAAGCTTTGATCTCTTATGCAGGAATTACAAATAAAGTCTTCCTGTATCAACCTCTATCTTCTCTCTCTTCGATCACCTTGAACTCTCTCTGATTATTTTCTCACTTGATGGTTCTGAGATCAAAAGAATTGTGTGCCATCTCTGGTTTCACCAGCCTTTATATTCATTGACTTGTGCTTCCAGTTACGATTGTTAGCCTCCCTTTCTGTTTTGGCCCTACAGAATCTTACCAGATTAACAACTTCCAGTTATGGCCACTTACCGGAATGATCCGTTGCTATATTTGCAAACAAAGTGAGCCAACTTACAGGCACCATCTTCAACAATCTCCACCATGACAATAAAATTGGTTGTTCTCTAACCCCCTTCCTTGTTAAGACCATTCCACCACCTTGATCAAGTCAAGACAGCATGAGCTTGACTTGAGGCAATGCTTTTGTCAACATGTATGCAGGGTTATCCTCAGAATGTATATTTTCAATTAGTACCTCACTTTTTGAGGTTACATCCCTTACAAAATTTAGCTTGACATCAATGTGCTTCGACCTTTTGTGATATACTTGATGCTTTGTTAAGTGTATGGCACTTTGATTATCATAATGCACCACTAGGCTTTCTAGATTAATCCCCCAACTTAGTTGTCATTCTTTTTTGCCAAAGTGTTTCCTTCACTGCTTCGGTGATAGTTACTATACTCTGCCTCCGTTGTAGACAAGGTCATCCACAGATTGCAAGGAAGTTTTCCAACTGACAACTATTCCAAACAAATAGAATACAAATCCAGTTAATTATTTTCTTGTATCCACACTTCCACCATAATCTGAGTCCACATATCCAACTATTGGACACCATTCTGCCTCGTCTTTAAAATAAGAGTCCTAGGTTAGAGGATCTTCTTAGATATCTCAAAACCCATTTCAAAGCATCCCAATGACGCAGTCCTGAATTTGCCATGAATCTCGAAACTACACTGATGGAATGTGCTAAGTCAGGCCTACTGCTTGTCATTGCATATATGATACTCCCCACTTGACTTGCATAAGGTATTTGATATGTTTCTTTCGTTTCATCCTCTGTCTCTTGTGAATGCTTGGCAGAAAGTTTGAATTGTTGGCCAAGAGGGGTTCTAATCGGCTTGGATTCGTGCATTCTAAACCGTTGCTGAACCTTGTTTATATATGGACTCTGATGAAGAAACTTCTTGTTATTTTTCCTGTCCTTTCTCATCTCCATCCCAAAGATTCTCCTAGATTCACCAAGAACTTCATATCAAACTCAGAACTTAGAAGTTGTTTGATAGGGTGTATTTCATCCTTACTTGCACTGGCAATCAACATATCATCTATGTTACAAAAGTAGATATAGCCTGACAAGTTATCTTCCCCCTTCATATAGACACAGCTGTCGTAGCTACATCGAGTGAAATTTATCTTGATCATAAAATAATCGAATCTCTTGTACCATAGCCTTGGACTTTGTTTAAGTCCACAAACTGATTTCTTGAGGCGCAAACTTTCCAGAGTTGGCTCAAGTGCTATAGCCTTCGGGCTGGTTCATGAATTTCATCTCCTCGAGTTCCCGATGCATGAAGTCTTTTTTTACATCGAGTTACTCTAATTCCAGTTTATATTGAGCTGTCAAAGCTAATATAATTCGAATAGAACAATGTTTGACAACATGAGAGTAGATCTCATTAAAGTCTACTCCTTCTTGTTGGGTAAATCCCTTTGTAACTAGCCTAGTCTTGTACCTCGTCTCTTCCTTTCCTGCATACACCATCATTGATTTTATATATGATTTTATATATCCATTTGCAACGCACTATGCTTTCATTTTATGGTTTGTTATCCAGCGTCCAAGTTTGATTCTTTTCCAAATAATCAATTTCCTTTTGCATAACTTTGAACCATTATTTTTATCTTTGCATAAGATGGCTTCTTTGTATGTGGATGGCTCAATGAACTCTATGCTTTCTACCACAGATAAGGTATAATGGACTAAAGTCAGCATGACCAAACCCTTCTGGTGGTTTGATGACCCCTTTCTGTCTGTCTCTGGTTAGCCAATAGGACCCGGAGTCATGATCTTGTTGAGGTTCTGTCGAGTCAACTTCCTGGTGAATTTGTTCATCTTCTTGCACTATGGTTTCACCTGGAAGCTCGACCTCAACTTGTGAATTGATTTCAGCCCCTTTATCACTGGATGCAGAATTGCTATTGTTCAGATAACCCATTCTGGTCTTATTAAAGACAACATCTCCTAGCTCTTTCAACCAGTTTGTCTTCTTTACATGAGAGCATGCTAAGCAACCAAAAATTCTGATATTGGAATAATCTGCGGAAGAACCACTTCAAACTTCCATTGGAGTCATAAACTCTATTGCCCTTGATGGACACCGATTTATTAGGTAGGCTGCGGTGGTAATAGCTTCCCCCAAAAAGGTCTTTGGCAGGTTTGCATTGAGTATCATGCAACGAACCCTTTCCAAGAGTGTGCGATTCATTCGTTCGGCTAAACCATTTTGTTGTGGTGTTGAACTCAGTGTTCGGTGTCTTGTAATACCATTCTTGGAACAAAATTCCTTGAATTATTCTGGCATATATTCAAGGCCATTGTCTGTTCTTAAATACTTCAGCTTCCACTCCAACTTATTCCCAGTATGCTGAATCCAATTCCTGAACTTGGTTATGGCCTCATCCTCGATTTTAAGTATATATACCTAGACACACCTTAAGTAACATCTATGATAGACATGAAATATTTTCCACCTCCATGAGTAAGGGTTCTAGATGGTGCCCATAAATCGGAGTGCACATACTCAAATGGCTAGTTGTGGTGTGTTTAGCTTGAGTGAACTTATCTCTTTTGGCCCTTCCCAATATACAATGTTCACATAGATCTAACTTCTGAATTTTATGACCACATAACAGATTTTGTTTATCCAATTCAACCTGACCTCTCTCACTCACATGACCCAGCATAAAGTGCCACAATCTTGATGAATTCAGAGGGGTCTGCACAGTGGCAGACACACCAACAACAATATTCCCTTGCAACACACATAATTCATTCCTTTTTATTGCTTTCATGACCACTAAAGACCCTTTAGACACACTTAACAATCCATTATCTGACATGAATGAGTGCCCATCCGTGTCAAGAGTACCAAGGGAGATTAAGTTCCTTTTAAGTTCGGGAACATACATTACATTATGGATTAGTTTTTCCCCACCAGTGTGCATCAATATTCTGATAGATCCTCTTCCCTTTACTTTGCAAGATTTATTGTCTCCAAGAACAACAAGTCCCTCATCAAACTCCTCTAACACTTCGAACCAAGACTTGGTGGGACAAATATGGAATGAGCAACCCAAATCTAATATCCATTCAGTACTTGAATCTTGATCTGTTACTGCCAATACATCAGCCGACTCATAACCATCGGATATTGTATCCACTTCTCCACTGTCCTTGACTTTGAATGGTGTCAACTTATTCTTTTCGGGGCAGTCCCTCTTATAGTGGTCTTCCTTGTGGCAATGAAAGCATTTGAACCTTGAATGACTCTTGGATCTTTGTCTAGTCTTGTTCCCTTTTTGCATACTTTTTGGACTTCTTCCACGAGTTAACACACTTTGATCACCAAGAGAGTCACCACTGGATTGAGGTTTCTTTTCAAGTTCGACTTCTTCAATTGATATGGTTTGTTGTCTTTCATAGAGAAGTGCATCTCTGAAATTCTCGAAAGATCTTGGGAGTGCACTGAGCAAGATCAGTTCTTTATCTTCATCCTTCAATTTGATTTCTATGTCCTCGAGATCATCTAGGATCTTAGTAAATTCATTCACTTGATCTATAATGTTCTTTTCATCAATAATCTTGAAAGAATATGATTTTTTCTTCAAATAGCAAGTGACTTTGTCATGTAGATTTTTTCCAATTTAAGCCACATGCCAGCAGCCGTGGTTTCCTTGGATATTTCTAGTAGGGCTTTATCACCAAGGCATAGTATTATTGAACTTTTGAGCTTTTTCCACCATTTATGCTCTTTCCTTTTCCGTTAGAGTTGAGGACAGTTCCTCCTCCTTCTTGGAGGCTTCAGCTAATCCCTGTTGAATGAGGATTGGTCTCATATTGATTGTCCATAACCGAAAATCGCTTTTGCCAGAGAATTTTTCAATTTTGAACTGCATCAAACCTTTCTTGATCGAAGATTCCCGATTCCCATAGACGGCGCCACTTGTTATGTTATTCGGGAACTATTATGATCAAGAAAAGGAAGAATATTTTTCTCAGAGCAACACACACACCTCCAGTTATGGCTGTTGTTTGTGGTATTCAAATATGAGAGGAAAACAAGAAGAAAACAAAGAATATGACTTGTAGAGGCAAGTGTTGAACACTTTCTCCTTAAGAAGAATTTGCCCCTCACAATGTGCTAGAGGTTTGTGGCAATCTTCTCCCAAGATACAATTACAACACTTGAGTAATGAGCACTCAAATATTCAAGTTCTTTCAAAAAGAAATGAAGAAACTCTCTCTTGTTTAAGAAGGAAGAAGAACAATATGCTTATGATATGTTATGTGTAATGTGTTTTGATTTTCAAAAATCAAGCATTTAATGTTTTTCATGTGAAAGGACGTGATCTTTCATTCATAGGAAGTGTCCATTGGCCATTGTAACTGATCACAAGCATCAAACAATGCCAAAGGAATGAAAAAACGTCAGAGAAACTCGAAGGGACGCGTCTGTGCGTGCAGGTGCGCACGCATGCACAGGCGCGTGCGCGCGCGCGCCTGCAGGAGATCTGCTTATGTCTCGGCAGGCGCGCGCGCGCGCAGCTGCGCGGCTGCCTCTGTCATAGGCAGGCGCGCCTGCTACTGTTCACTAGGGGTGGGCGCGGGTCGGGTTTTCGGGTTCGGGTATCCGAAATTTCGGGTACCCGACACCAACCTGATCATGTAAATTTTACTACCCGACTATCGGGTACCCGAAATGATCGGGTATTTTCGGGTACCCGAAAAAAAAAATTAATTTTTTAATTTTTTTTTGAAAAAATATATGTATATTTTTTTCACATTTCACAAAAAATCACGTCATTATATCGAGTTATAGCTAGTAAGTTAAAAAAAACATGTATTTTTCACATTTCACAAAATATCATGTCATTAAATCATTTTATGATTAATCATTTGTCATTATATCGAGTCATTATTAGCCACAAAAAAATATATATATTTTTTAAATGAATAGACATACAGGTCCAAAATTTGTTTTAAAAAAATTTAGGGTTTTCGGTGAAATACTCGAATCCGAACCCGAAAATTAATTTCGGGTATCGGGTACCCGATACCCGAAAATAAACGCCCACCCCTACTGTTCACGAAGCAAATTTTTTTTTTCCGTTTCCGTCCCTTACATGTTCCGGCTACCCGTTTGAAGTTCTTTCAACATTTTATGAACTCATTTCGAGTTTAATTCAGAACCACCGAACTTAATATTCGTTCATTAAGCTTCGTTCTTCGTTTCGAATTTTTCCAAATCAAACACATTGATTTATTTGCTTAATTTTCATTCATTAAGCATCAAAATTCCAACAATCCCCCACATGAATGAAATTAATGCATGAATGCTCGTGATGCATAAGAGAGAGTATATACGAAAAATTATCACATCAGAAGAGGTAGCTTTTGGCTTTGAACCTGCCCTAGTGGAATACAATCGGATTTACTAGGCCACGAAGTGAACGTGATGTCTTGAACTTCTTGGCGGTTCATGTAAAACCAGACAACTGTACCCACATGATAACCTTCCTTCCATTTCCATTTTGTTTTATCGGTTGTGTCTGTTTTGGCCATGGAACACATCTTGGCTTCATATGTGTTTCATCGTGGGGGCCCGTCCTCACACGTACATAGGTGATCTCCTTGTAAAAGGATATCCTACTTACCCCGCTTTTGCAAGCTACGGAATCATTAAAAATACAATACTTAACCTCGCTACCTTTGTAGGCAACTTCACTCATCGTCTTAGGAATGAGGAGTGATTCCTCAAGTTCTCATAATTTAGTTGTCCCATTGAACCAAGATCTTGGGATCTCCAATCTACAAGGTTGGGTTGCCACTATGAAAACTTTATTTGGTAGGTTTTAAACTCATTCCTCTTGACAGACAGTACATTTGATCTCTATTTAATGCTTTTGTAAGCGGATCCGCTAAGTTATCCTTTGATTTGATATAATCAACAGATATAACTCCATTAGAGATCAACTGTCGCACAGTATTATGTCTTCGACGAATATGTCGAGACTTGCCATTGTACATACTGTTTTGTGCCCTTGCAATTGCCGACTGACTGTCGCAATGTATCAAGATTGTTGGCACTGGACTCGTCCAACATGGAATGTCCTCTAGAAATTTGCGAAGCCATTCAGCTTCTTCTGCAGCTTTATCTAGCGCTATGAACTCCGATTCCATGGTAGATCTAGCAATGCAAGTTTGTTTCGATGACCTCCAAGAGACTGCTCATCCACCAATGCTAAATACATAGCCGCTGGTGGATTTGGATTCATTGGTATCAGAAATCGAATTTGCATCACAGTATCCTTCAAGTACTGCAGGATACCTTGTGTAATTTAGTCCATATTCTGATGTGTGCTTTAAATATCTAAGCACCCTTGTTAACGCCTTCCAGTGTGCATCACTAGGATTACTTGTAAACCGACTTAAGTTGTTAACCGCACAAGCGATGTCAGGTCTAGTACAATTAGTGATGTACATAAGGCTTCCAATTATTCTGGAGTATTCCAGTTGGGAAACTGGTTCTCCACGATTCTTCGCCAAATATACATTCACGTCTAAAGGCATTTTTACTGGGGTAGAGTCATAAGCGTTAAACTTCTTTAACACTGTTTCTATATAATGAGATTGAGATAGGACTATTGCTTCTGGAGTTCTAAAGATTTTAATCCCTAGAATTACATCAGCAATACCCATATCTTTCATATCAAAATGTTTTGTCAACATTTTCTTTGTACCCTTAATCAACTCTTGGTTATTTCCCATTATTAGCATGTCATCCACATATAGACATACTATCACATAAAATTCTCGAGTGCCTATAATGTAAACACATTTGTCACACTCATTAATCTTAAATCCATTTGACAATACTACCTTGTCAAATTTTTCGTGCCACTGCTTGGGCGCTTGTTTAAGTCCATATAGCGACTAAATTAAACGACAGACCTTTCTTTCTTGTCCTTTAAGTATGAAGCCTTCAGGTTGCTCCATATATATTTCTTCTTCAAGTTCAACATTTAAGAATGCCGTTTTGACATCCATTTGATGTATCTCAAGGTTATGCAAAGCTGCAATAGCAATGAGCACACGAATGGATGTTATTCTTGAAACTGGTGAATACGTGTCGAAGAAATCATGACCTTCTCTTTGTCTATAGCCTTTGGTCACAAGCCTGGCTTTGTATTTTTCAATACTTCCATCAACTCTCATTTTGTTTTTCAATATCCATTTGCATCCCAATGGCTTGGTACCTGGTGGAAGATCCACTAGTTCCCAAGTATGGTTTTGCAAAATAGAGTCCATTTCTGAGTTGATGGCTTCTTTCCAATAAGGAGCTTCAGGGCTAGCCAGAGCATCTTGTATGTTCTTTGGTTCATTCTCCAACATAAAAGTGTGGAAGTCTGGACCAAAGAACTTTGAGATTCTAGCCCTTTTGCTTCTTCTTGCCTCTTGCTCCTTTGAAGAGCCTTCCAATGGTATAGCATTTTCATTTAGAGTTGGCTCATGTGTAGGTACTTGACCTTCATGCTCCATCTCAAGTTTTCGCTTGCTAGAACCATTTTCTTTCCTCTCTTTACAAGGAAATATATTTTCAAAAAAGACTGCATTTCTTGACTCAATTGTCATGCCCGTATTCATTTATGCATTTTCAGATTTGTGCACTATAAACCTATAGGCACTACTATTATGTGCATATCCGATGAATATGCAGTCGACCGTCTTTGGTCCAATTCGCTCTTGTTTAGGCTTTGGTATTTCAACCTTAGCTAGACACCCCCACACTTTGAGGTACTTGTAGGAAGGCTTATGACCTTTCCACAATTCGTAAGGAGATTTGTCATTTTTCTTGTGGGGTATCTTGTTCAGGATGTGATTAGCCGATAGTATTGCTTCCCCCCACAAGTTTTGGGGTAGTCCTGAACTTATTAACATAGCATTCATCATATCTTTCAGAGTTCGATTCTTTCTTTCGGCAATACCATTCGATTGTGGTGAATAAGGAGCAGTCGTTTCATGAATTATACCCACAGATGTGCAAAATTCATCAAACGGTGCTCCGTATTCGCCCCCTCTATCGCTTCGAACTCTCTTTATTTGTTTGCCTAGTTGATTCTCAACTTCGGTCTTATAACATTTGAATGCTTCAAGAGCTTCATCTTTCGACCTCAAAAGATATATGTAACAGTACATTGTATTATCATCAATGAATGTCACGTAATATCTTTTCCCTCCTCTAGTTTGTACAAACTTTAAATCACCAAGATCGGTGTGTATTAGTTCTAGAGGAGTTGTACATCTTTCAATCGAGTGGTAAGGCGCTTTGGTCATTTTTGCTTCAACACATATCTCGCATTTGTGTGTTGGATCGACGTTGTGTTTAGGCAATAATTTAAGTTTCATTAAACGTTGCAAGGTATTAAAATTTACGTGTTCTAAACGAACATGCCATAAATGAGAACACTCAAGCAAGTAAATAGAACTTTTGTCTTTATTACTTTCAACAACATTTTGGCGTAAAGCCATTACATTCAACTTGAAAAGGTTCTCATCGAGATATCATTTTCCAATAAAATGACCATTCTTTGTCAATACAACCTTGTTAGACTCAAATACTAGTCTAAACCCGTGTTTGACCAACAGAGACCCCGACACGAGGTTCTTTCTTATGTCTGGTACATGAAGTGCATCAACAAGGGTTACTTCCAAACCCGATGTCATCTTCAGTACCACATTTCCGATGCCTACCACCTCAGATGTAGCGGAGTTCCCCATGTATAGTTTTCTCCCGGTCGATGGAGTGTATGTGGAGAACATCCCCTTGTTTGAGCATATGTGTCGAGTTGCTCCAGTATCAACCCACCACTCATTTGGGTTTTCCACCAAATTGGCTTCCAAAATAACTGCAGACAAATCGAGTTGAGAAAAATCAAATGGTACCGACCTTTCTTGAACTACGTTGGCTTGAGGATTTCCCTTCTTTGGCCTCCTACAATCCTTAGCCATGTGATTCGGTTTTCCGCAGTTATAACAAGTGCCTTTGAACTTCTTCTTGTTTGGTGGTTGTTGGCCTTGTTGTGGTTTCTTCTCAAACTTCCTCTTCTTCCCTTGAAAACTTGATTCAACAATGTTCACCCTTGCTGCCATTTTACTTGCCTTGGCCTCGGTGCTCTTGTTGTCCTCTTTTATCCTCAATCTCACAATGAGATCCTCAAATCCCATCTACTTTCTTTTGTGCTTCATGTAATTCTTGAAATCCTTCCACAATGGAGGGAGTTTCTCGATCAAGGCAGCAACTTGGAAGGACTCGCTTAGACTCATTCCTTCCGCATGAATCTCGTGCAAGAGAAGTTGTAGTTCTTGCACTTTACTCATCACAGATTTTGAGTCCACCATCTTGAAGTCCAAAAATCTCCCAACAATGAACTTTTTCAAGCCCGCATCCTCCGCCCTGTATTTCTTATCAAGCATATCCCATAGTTCCTTGGCGGTCTTGACTTGACAATACACATTGTACAATGCATTGTCAAATCCATTTAGGATGTAGTTCTTGCACAAGAAGTCACTTTGGTTCCATGCATCCAAAGCGGCCCTCATGTTGGTATCTGTCTCATTTTCATCAACGGTGGGAGGATCCTCCTTCAAGAACCTTGACAAACTCAAGGTTGTGAGATAGAAAAGCATCTTTTGTTGCCATCTTTTGAAGTCCGCACCAGAAAACTTCTCCGGTTTCTCTCCTTGTGCAATGATTGCATGTGGTGTTGTAGATGTTGATGCCATTGAAATTCTTCTTGCAAATGATCAAAAAACCAAAATTATTCTTAAGATTGTTGTTTGTGGTATTCAAATATGAGAGGAAAGCAAGAAGAAAACAAAGAATATGGCTTGTAGAGGCAAGTGTTGAACAATTTCTCCTTAAGAAGAATTTGCCCCTCACAATGTGCTAGAGGTTTGTGGCAATCTTCTCCCAAGATACAACTACAACACTTGAATAATTAGCACTCAAATATTCAAGTTTTTTCACAAAAAAATGAAGAAACTCTCTCTTGTTTAAGAAGGAAGAAGAACAATATGCTTATGATATGTTATGTGTAATGTGCTTTGATTTTCAAAAATCAAGCATTTAATGTTTTTCATGTGAAAGGACATGATCTTTCATTCATAGGGAGTGTCTCTTGGCCATTGTAACTGATCACAAGCATCAAACAATGCCAAAGGAATGAAAAAACGTCAGAGAAACTCGAAGGGGCGCAGGCGCGCGTGCGCGCTGCCGAGCGCTCTCGACCGCGCCTGCTTCTGTCTCGGCAGGCACGCGCAAACCCGCGCGGCTGCGCGGCTGCCTCTGTCATAGGCAGGCGCGCGCGCGGGGCTGCGCACAGACACGCGCGCAGGCACGCCTGCTACTGTTCACGAAGCAAATTTTTTTTCCCGTTTCCGTTCCTTACATGTTCCGACTACTCGTTTGAAGTTCTTTCAACATTTGATGAACTCGTTTCGAGTTTAATTCAGAACCACCGAACTTAATATTCGTTCATTAAGCTTTGTTCTTCGTTTCGAATTTTTCCAAATCAAACACATTGATTTATTTGCTTAATTTTCATTCATTAAGCATCAAAATTCCAACAATGGCCACTTACTGGAACCTGTTGCTATATCTGGCAACAAAGTGAGCCAACTTATAGGCACCATCTTCACCACCGTGTTTAATTTGGATACAGATATTTGATCCCACAGTATGAGATTGCATCAGAATAGCTCATAAAAGTTCCACCAGTGCATTGGCCTGAATGCATCTCACTTATCTACTAAACAGCAGTTAAGCTCCAGCCAAAGATAAATTACATGGCCATCAATATATATATATATATATATATATATATATATATAAGGATGCGCGATCTTGTTGTTCCTGGTAAAAGCGACTATTATATGACAGATTGGGGCGCGGCACACCAATAATGAAATGGAAAAATGTCTGAGACCACAGGAAATGAATTTTAGAGAAAAAATAAAAAATAATGAGGGTTTTCTTACATTGCTTCAAAAGATGATGAAAAAACACACATTAATTTCTATAAAACTCTAACTAGTATCAAAAACAAAAACAAATTTCGACTACGCATTTAACTTATTATTTCTAACTATTATATTCAAATCAATACTCACTGTCTCAAATATAAATGCTTACATTTTTTCTGTCATTCATCCAATACATATAGTCAAATGTCTATATTTGATATTAATTTCTTTATTTTTTTACCAATTTATCACATTAAATAAATAACCACTTCCAATAATAGTTTACATCATATTAAAACATTCATTAAATAAAGGTAAAAATGAAAATTTTCTTTGTAAAATAGATTTTTTTTTCAGATAAATTTCTCAATATGTATGAAAACACAGATAAACCTATATATACAAGACATGTGGAATATATACAAAGTATTATGATAAACTAGCTACTATCGCACACGGGGTGCATGTGCCTATATATTATAAATACCAATAAAATATGTCATACTTATAAGAATTTATTAGTCTATGAGATAAATTAATATGCATAAATATTATAAAAAGAAATATTATGAAATCTTCCGAAGATGAGTATCCTTTATTTGATGGATTTAGTAGATTTAATATTTTGAAGGTAGTTAGGAGTATTCAAATTTCGGATAAAACAAAAAAAAAACGAAAATTCAAATAGAAAAAGCCAAACACCGAACCAAACAGAAAATCGAATTATTAAACTCGAATATAAATGCAAACCAAAATTTATATGGTTCGATTTCATATTATATATGTCAAATCGAACCGATCAAACAAACCGAAGTTTTATTCAATTAATGATTTTAATTATATTTATTTTTATATTTTATATTTTGAGATGATATTTAGTTAATGAAGAATTATTTTGAATAAATTTTAGTTGATTTTTGTTTAGTTAATTTATTTAGATTTTATATTTAAATATTTTATTGAATTATCTAAGAAGATAATATATTATATTTTAAAATATATTTTTACTATTAATTTAAATAATTGTCAAAGTCGAAATAATTGAAGCATTTTGCTAGAACATCAAACTCAACCAAATGAAAACAGTTCGAATATCAGATTATATATTTCCAAAATCAAAAAAGCTTAAAAATACTGAAAATTGAACTAACCGATAAACACTTCTTATGACACTTCTTCTCTCATATTTTTCCATCCACATTTTGATTGTAAAAAGAAAATGAAGGTAGTTTTTTAGATTTGATTATACCAAAATGTACCAATAAGTTTTTATGGTGTGCACATTCTGATTAGCATTTAATGACAAAAAAACACTAGGATTAATTAACGTCAAAAGTGTGAGAGATAAAAAAAGTTATTTGTAGGTCAACAAAAATTTTGGCATGACTTTTTCATAAGTAGTATATCCCAAAAATTTGAAAACAACACAAACAATATTTATATATTTGGAATAAAGTCATGTCATCAATCAATAAATCTATAGTCTCACTGATCAGGACTATACACATGCAAAACCAACAAAGTGCGATCACATAACTATCAATCTTAAATATCGTAAAAATTATCAATACAACTACTCAGGACATCTTTCCAACAAATGCATGGCTGATAGTTTGAAATATGGAAGACTATTATCCTTTTAGTGGGTTGGGTGTATTTAGTAGATTTATAATGTGGAAAGAAGTTATACCTCATCTCTCCTATTTATACATCCACGTTTTAATTTTAAAAAGAAAATAAGGATAGTTTGGCCATACCAAAACTTACCAAGAGATTTTTATGTTGGCCACATTTTTTATGAAATAGAAAAGATATAAATGTAAATGTATTACATTCTCAATTATTTTTAAAAAATATCCCAAAAGAAGCAACAAGAATAACATACCACGCTCCCAATTCCAAACGAACTGCAAATCACTCGTATCCGTGCGAAAGGTACAATCTTTACGTATAAATACTTGTATATATTTTCTCAGCAAGAAAGCAAATCCACGAAATGTCTGAGTTTTCCATCTTCATTTATGTCCTTCACCCACTCGCCATTCCTTTTGAGATTGACCCTTTTGTATTCTTCATCGTGTACTTTTGATATTCCTCTAACATACCCTTTTTCTCTCTCTTTTTCCCCTTCTTACTTTACGATGATTGGACCACGTCTCAGCGTCAGTCACCACCTTAACGGGGCCCGCCGAGGAATCACTCAGCTCATCGCCGTGTAAACTACGTATGTTTGTTTTCATTTTTTTTGGGTGTCTTGGGAATTATACGTATTGTTCTTGCACCTCGTGGCACTTGTGTGTTGTATCTGGTAGTTGTACGTGGAATTTTGTTTTTCTGTTGATGAAATAATGGAGCTTTCTGAGATGGATTGTGCAAAGAACATGGTTTTGAATGATAGCTGAGACTTAAAGGAAGGATAGCGTGAGAGATTACTCTCTGGGTAAGCCAAAATCCTAAAATTGCTTGTTTAAAGAATTGATGTTGGTTTGCGTTATCGAATGGGAGGGGACTGATAAATTTTCTTTGAATCGATTATTGTTATTGTTTGGTTGTCAATGGGGTGTTTCATGGTGGGTTTTCCTTTAATTTCAAGAAAATTGATCACGTAAATTGTTTTTTATTCCATGTTTGTATTGTCGGTTTTTTGTAGGATAGGGTATCGATTCATCCTGTTGGGACTGTGTGGGGGAGTTTCAAGGCTTTAGTGGAAGGTGGGATTTGATTTTGCAGCTTAAAGGGGGTTGTATTTGTTTTTGAAGTCTTTTTGTCTGATTTTGATTCATCCTGTTGGGACTAGAAATATTTGAAGGTTTTTAATTTTTCCTGGCCTGCGTGTAATTTTGACGGATTTTAGTTTCATCTGTCTGCAGTTTTATTGCTAGTTGAAACTTTGTTTCCAGATGAAAGTGTGATATTTGAAGGGTCGTTTTATTTTGGTTGTAGCAGCTATATTTCATGGTTTTATGTGCTCTTGATTGGTTTCAGGGTTCTTAAACTCTGATGGAGGTGGAAATGGGATCTTCCCTTTTTGCATTTTGATGTGTTGGAAAAGTTTAGTTCGATATATGTGAGCGGTATGGAGATTTCGTAGCATAGTTTTTGTTCTACAGGAGGAAGAAAAGGTGAACCAAGTAGCTACTATTTATATTGGTAAAATTAGTTAAATCACCATAAATGGATGAAGAGGCAACTTCTTGGATAAGGAGAACAAAATTTTCTCACACTGTTTGTCACCGTTTTGATGCTTCAAGATTGGGGTCTGTTCCTTTCACCATTCAGCCAAATAGTAAATCAAGTGTCAAATCTAGACCGGAATCAGGTAGAGTAAATAATCCGATACCAGGACCAAATGTCGTCCAAATTCAGCGACACCCTACTGCAAATACACAGAGGGCTATATCCCCCCACCCTGAAACAAAGGTTTCTGACACTTTTAAGGAAGCCAGGTCTCTTCAGAGGAGATTCTCAACCCCACATCCACAACGGAAAGAGCACGAGAAAGGAATCGTTGGCAAGTTGCTCCGTAAGGATTCCCATGAAATCAAGTCTCCTCCTTCGAGGTTGTCAAGGAACCATAGCCCCCTTAGGCACTTCACATCAATGAAGTTTCACGAGAAGGCTAAAAGCCGCAAGGAGTCGGGTTGGACAAAGTATTTTGATCATGGTGGGGGAAGGGTCACCTCTGTAGATACTGCTGATGAGCAGATGATTGATCTTTCGAAATTATTTTTAGGGCTAAGATTTGCACACGGGGCACATAGTCAGCTTTACCATGGGATGTACATGGGCGAACCTGTTGCAGTGAAAATTATTAGGGTCCCAGATGATGACGAAAATGGAGATTTAGGTGGTCGGTTGGAGAAGCAATTTGTTAGAGAGGTCACTCTCTTGTCTCGTCTCCACCATCAAAATGTTATAAGGGTATTTGTTTTTGCTCAACAGATCTTCTGTATTTGATCTTCATTTGTCTTTTTCGTTGAGATTTCAGTTATACTATTGATTGGATTTTGTTCTTATTGTTTTTGAATCTAAGGTATCCTGATATCTTAGTAATGCTGTTGATTGATAATGTAGCTTGTAGGGGCATGCCGAAAACCTCTAGTCTTTTGTATTGTCACTGAATATTTGATGGAGGGCTCGTTGAGAGCATACTTGCACAAGCTTGAGCATAAATCTCTTCAGTTGCAAAAGTTAATCTCGATGGCTTTGGATATTGCACGAGGAATGGAATTTATTCACTCACAGGGTGTTATTCACAGGGATCTTAAACCTGAAAATGTTCTGATTAGTGAAGATTTCCACATGAAAGTTGCTGATTTTGGTATTGCATGTTATGATGCACAATGTGATCTTTTGGCAGATGATCCAGGAACTTATCGATGGATGGCTCCTGAAATGATTAAAAGAAAGCATTATGGAAAGAAGGTTGATGTGTATAGCTTTGGACTCATTTTATGGGAACTTGTGGCGGGAACCATCCCTTATGAAGATATGACACCTATACAAGCCGCTTTTGCTGTGGTGAACAAGGTACAGCCGTTTCTCTTCGATATGTTTTGTGTTTTTTTCAAATCCATATGTATAACCAAAAGTACCATTTCAGAATTTGAGGCCCTCTGTACCTTTCGACTGCCCCCTGGTCATGAAAGCTTTGATTGAACAATGCTGGTCGTTGCATCCAGACAAGAGACCCGAATTTTGGCAGATAGTGAAGGTGCTAGAGGAGTTTGAGTTGTCATTGGCTCGTGATGGGACCCTTAATCTGGTACAGACCCCAGCATGTCATGACCATAAGAAGGGATTGCGTCGTTGGATTAAAAAACTCAGTCCTAATAATCAAACTACTACTACATCGATGCCTAAACCAAAATTCTCTTGATTTTAAGCCCATTATCGACCTTTTGGTTTTGCCTGATCCAGTGTAATTAGAAGTGTTGTGCCAAGCTTCTTTTCTTGAAATTCTCTGTTTTTCAATATGCAAAAGTGACTGATCAGGTCTCATGGCGTTACCCCAGTTAATGATCTTTGTAAAATACAGAGTACACCACATTGAATTGCCATGTTTCTTTTTTCGGTAGTTTCTAACATTATCTTATTTGATGTAAACTGGGGAAATCTTGTCTTCCTTCCAATTCCCTATCATGTGCTCGCACATGAATTGCATCTTGCTTTATATCTCTTGAATACATAAAGTTATCTTATAATTTATGTTCATTACCATCGGGTTTTTGTCTCATCTTCTATTAAGATCGTGGGTTATTTTGCAAGTCTGCTCGTTTTGTGATGCGTAACTGGAGGCTGTTGCTGTGGATTTCTGGAAGCGTCTTCCGCTTAACTACCGGTATGTACCATCCTCTTGTACCTGGTTTTGATACATTACTAAGTTGGAGATGTGGTAGTGCAGGATTCATTATTTTTGTACAAGGCGTGTCTGTGTTTTTGTTTACACGCTAGGCTCGGTATCATAATTCACACGAGCCCTTGAGCTGGAGAAGTTGGTAGGTGGAAATTTTGGGTTTAATTTCTTGGTTACATGGAAACCATTCATCGATGAGTTTCAAGAATGCATTTTTTGAGTACAAGATTCTATTGGGGCTTTGGGCTCAAATGTATAGAATAGAAGATAGAGGCCCTTCAAAAGGATCAAACAAAAGATTGAATGCAAAAACTTGTGTGAGACGGTCTCACGGGTCGTATTTTGTGAGATGAATATCTTATTTGGGTCATTCATGAAAAAATATTATTTTTTATGCTAAGAATATTACTTTTTTTTGTGAATATCGGTAGGGTTGACCCGTCTCACAGATAAAAATTCGTGAGACCGTCTCACAGAGACCTACTCAAAATTGAAACATTATTTAGGATTAGGCACGTGCATATGAAGAGTTGCACAAAATTTCTCACATCCGTTTCTTTCTCTAGTTGTCGTTTGGTTCATGTGATAGGATAAGTAAAATGATATAATAAATGTGATTGTAAAATGAAAGGTAGGAAAAAATAACACATCATGATAAATTATATGATGTTTGATATGATATTAAATTGTTTGATTATTTTTATTAATTATATTATGAGTATTAAAACGTTCTCATTATATATTAAATAGTAATATATATTTTATTATTTGTCAAATTAATTTATTTAAAAAGTTGTGAATAAAATTAAAATTTTATTCATTATTAAATTTTCACTAATTTCAATTTTCGAATACATTTATTGTGATAATTAAAATAGTAATACAAATTTGAATATTAAGTAAAAGTGGATAATAATTATAATATTCTGGTTAAAAATAATATAATAATAACTAAATGTGATTAATAATAATTAAATTAGTTATAATATTTGTTAAATTATAAATTATATTTAAATATTATTAAATTGATTGAATTTATAATTATTTTAAACTTTTAAGATATTAAAGAAAATTTTAAATTAATCAAATATCGTCTGTTTTTCTGATTATAAAACGATCAATAAAAGGATAATAATGCTTACCATGCGGGTCGGGTGTGGACGGAATGAACTTATCATGATCTTAATAATGTATATCAAACACGTAGGGAGCATTAGTAATAATTAATTATGCTAACCTAGAAGTCCGTAACGGGTTTAGACAATTAATTTGTATACGGAATTAATGATCGTTTATTGGTTGTCGGGTGGTGTATTCAGTCCAGTTTTATTTCGCAGATCCATTGATTTTTCACGTGCTCGGTTGGAATTGAGAGAGTACATGTATTTAGGGATGTAAATAATCCGAATCGTTTGTGAGCTATTCGAAGCTCAATTCGATAAAAGCTCGTTTGAGCTCGTTTAATGAGGCTCGTTAAGATAAACAAATCAAACTGAAGCTTTAAAGTATTCGGCTCGTTAGCTCGTGAACATGTTCGTTGGTAAGTTCATGAGTAATCTTTTAGATGAAAAAATAATAGTTTTGATATTTGATTTATTTATTTTGCATATTATTTATGAAATACATAGAAAAATCTATTAAATTTATTTATTATAATAAATTTACAAATTTTAATAAAAATAATATATTTTTCTTTAAATATATAATTTATTTTTAATTAATTTAATGAAAATTAAAATGTATGATTCATATTTATTAAGCTTGTTTAGGCTCGATAAAGGCTTGAATAAGCTCGTGAGTCATGCATATATTCGTTAAATAAAGCTCGAGCTAGATTCGATTATAAACGAGTCAAGCTCAAACATTCAAGAGCTCGGCTCGACTCGATGACATTCTTACATGTATTGAAATTTTTTTGGTTTATTCAAACTTTTATTACTATAGTCAAACTTAATTTGGTATAGACTCAAATTTTTTTGGCTGTGTCGCTTATATATATATATATATATATATGTATAGCATTAGTCAAACTTATTTAGTCAAACTTATTTTGGTATAGGCTGGAATATCTGGCCTCGATCCGGGAGCCGGGTTGGACAGAGACCTAAACCGGACTCATGCCGTGGTCAATGGGTTTGGTCTGAAACCGCGTTCGTAGTCGAGTTGGTATTCATCGTTTTCAAACTCAAATGTCGACATTCTTGTCTTGAATGAGTAATAATTTTCAACTATTTAAATATTTTGAATCTAATTTTAGATAAGAACGAATTAACAACTTTATTTTAATTTTGTAAGAAATTATATTTTTAAAATTGGCTTTTAGCAAGTGTAAATTCTTATATCAAACTATCTTATGAAATACACTAAAACTCGGTGTTGAACACAAAAGAAGAATTAATTAAAGAATATGATAGTTTAAATAATCTTTATGTTCGGATATTTGTAGTGATCATTGACAAAGTTGTTCATATATTAGTATTACATGTCATTGGATTGATAATTCTTGGAACATTAAAAACAAGATTGTTTGCGTATGATGTTTTACTGTACTGCATACGACACAAAACATTTATCACCTTATATTTGTTATTTTAGAAGAATATAGTAAAAAAAAATTCCAATTTCTTTTGATAATATTAGTACAAATATTTATAGTGTTATTGGGCTTATTAAATATGTAAATCATCATTAGGTGCTAAATTTTTCCATATTAAGTGCACATGTCATATTTTAAATTTGTGTGGTCAAAATGAATTTAAAAGTTTAGAATCACATATTAAACCAATTAAGAGTGCAATTCATTATACATTGACACATTCCCAAGTTATGAAACCATTAAGCAAATTTTGTAAAATTAATGGTATGAAGCCTAAACGGTTTGCACGGGATGTTCCAACACGTTAGAATTCAACATATAAATAGTTATTATCGTCTTTTGGATATAAAAATTTATTATGATTATTTTTTCATTAATATATTCAAGCTCATGATATTTATTTGTTTGTGAAAGTATAATTCACCAGTACTAGTGAAATTTTAAAAATGTTAAATGATAATAGTGACTACTTATCTGGTGTTTATTATCTTAATTCTCATTTTATTGTAACATATTGTTACAACATGGCATGTATTTAGGGAACACATTTAATCTATTGATGATGTTTAAGTTTAATGTATTTATGTATAAGAAAATAATTTTTTTTTGAAATTCCTGAAATAATTTTTGTGTTATGTTTTATATCCTAAACTTAAATTGGATGGTTTACAAGAAACACTAACATTATATTATGATTTTTTAGACCATATTATGAAAATGGTTTCATCAACCTTACTGATTTTGTTTAATATTATAACTCATTTATATGATATTTATAATAAAAATAACACCACATATGGCGTATAAATTGTTGCACATAAACTACAATCTACTGTATAAGTAATATCATTTCTAAATTTACTAAAACACGATTTTTATTAAGAGAACCGACGAAACGTCCACGAGGATCTTCAAGTTCCTAGGTAGGAACTTGAGAATTATTTTTTCACAACTTCTGATTTTAATAATACAGATGAGGACACTTTCGACATATGGCGATGATGGTAACAAAAAGCTCAAGTATATCCAATTTTTTTTATAATGACAAAAAGAAATTATAGCATGCCTTGTTTCAACGATTGCAGTTGAATAATATTTTAGCATAAGAGGAAATACATTAGATGAGAAACATTATAGTTTAAGATTGAAAATTTTGAAAGCACGATGTTTATTCAATTATTGGTCAAAAGACTTTACCCAAACACGAGATGTTAAAAGTGATGAAGAAGAGCAAGATGAAATTGATAAAACATCTGTAACGACGGGAGAAAATATTAGTGATTGATCAAGATGTAGCTTTGAACGTAGGCTGAAGAAGTCATGTGGTAAGGCTTGGACAAGCCCTGTGATCGCAGAGAATAGCGAAAATTATGATGATTGAAGCTCGATATTTATGAAGATAAATTATTGATAATGTCATATTCTAGTAGTCCTAATTGTGGTATTTGATTCATTCAAAATTTTTGGAGAGATTTTTTTTTATTGAGAGTTGGAAATATTTGATTGTTTTTATAAGTGCAACTGTGCAAACTTTTTTTTAATTTTTTATTATTTAGATGTTTATTAACAAATAATAATTTTTATTTAGAAAAACAAAACAAAAGGTTTGAACTGGACCCATATACAGTAGTTAACTGGATCCGAACCGACTGAACTTTTTGTTTATTTATTTATTTTGAATTTTGAATTTTCATATCTTCCATGTATCACGAGATTAGTACCTTCACGCCGCTATTCTTCACCATAACATCTTTTGTTTTTCGTTTAAATATAACTACTCTGGCATTGAGATTTAGACTGTGCTTAGATTGATCCATTTAAAATAATAAATTTTAAATGAAATCAATCAATCTAAACGTGATCTATAAAAGTACGTTAGTCGTATTTCATGGCAGATTAAATCTTTTGTGATACAGTCTCATAAATTAATTTTCGTAGTACGCTAACGGGTCAACCCAATCAATATTTAAAATGAAAAGTAACATTTTTAGCATACAATATAGACAAAAACTCATATGAGAACATTTCACGAGTCAATTTTACGAGTTAAAATTTCCAACCTGACTTGATCCATTAAAAAATTTTGATTTTAATGTCAAAAGTATTATGGTTCGTTGCGGCTTTACTCGTTTCATAAATAAAAATTTATAAGATATTTTCACGTAAGACCAGTCGGTCAGGTAAATTGCTACTATAAAAAAAAATCCTTTATTCGATTAATGGTTACTGATAACCATTTATTATTTTGAATCCCGTGAAATCCAGAAGATAGATCACTACTGCAAATCCAAATGCTTTTGGACAAGATTTGGACATATATGTATTTCCAACGACGTCACTCGACTGACGTATATCAATTTCCGTCAGAGGGCAACATCTAGGAAGACACAAATGTGTTGCATGCTTTTGAAAAAGCAAAATATATATATTAATAATCCACATAATGAAAATAAATTAAAGGGGATACTGTTAATAGAACTGATTCTGTTTTACTTATATATATGATGATATCTCCTAGCTGAGACTAAGTAGATTGTTGCATTGTGAGTATCAAAACTGGAGGTATGGTACGAGTCGACTTGCGTGATAAAATCTCAATCAAAATAGTCAATCAAGCTCAACTTTCTTCTCCTATATATCGCGATAAGTGGTCTGAATCTTCAAATAAATAGCTCCCACATACAGAATATATAGGTCTTTAAACTTGTCCAGAAGGGGATGGATATTCATTTTGTAAGCTCCTCTTTCTTCTATTTTCCTTCTATTTTTTGGGTTGTATTGATCTTATAAAAAAATTTCTCTCCAGTAACTCAAGCACTCTAACAGTTCTCTTGGCCTAGAAATACTTTAAATTGTTATGTCGGATAGTACTCCTGTCTTTTCATTTTATCATTTTACAAATTCTGAGTGAACTAAAATATATCAATATAACACTTCATAGATCAACTTTCTCCATAAAAAATTTTTACATGTTAGACTTTTGTTTTCCTTTTTAACTTATTTTAGAAGTTGAAAGGTTTCGTTTAAATTTTATAAATTTCGTGTGTTATTTACTGATATTTTAGATTGTTTTGGTTTCTTTATTAATAATTTTTCTGAATTTAAATTTTTATATTTTAAATTTGTTTGATATTTTTTAATTATTATTTTACATGCACTATAATTAATAAATAATAATTAATTTTTGAATTTATATACACAAATAACAGAGAATAATTATTAATTTCTAAATTTTTTTGGGTTATTTATGTTTAGATGATTTCTAAGGGTAACTTTGTAAAATTTTAAAATTCCAAATTCGAATCCTTTTTTCTCCAAACAAGAAATGGATTTGTAAATACCTTTTTTAAATTTTAAACCAAACATCAAATGGAATTTCAAATACTTGAATTTCCAAATCCAAATTCACATTTTGAAAGAACCAAACACACTGTAAGTTTATTTATGTTTTGTAATTTTAGTCAAATTGTTAACGTGACATCAGAAATATCAGCAATTTTAGATGAATTGTCGACATTTTTCGATGACGCCTCAACATTCTCTGGTATTATGTCAGAATTTGGTGAAATACGACCAAAAAAATCAAAATTAAATAACTAAAACCAAACTTTCAAAATTTAGTACAGAAAAAAGTGTAAATCACATAAGTTTATTTCACTTTCAACTATAATCCAATACATCAAGGGGAAATTCTATCCCCACCGGGTGAAAACCGTTGATATGCATGAGCCCAGAATGTGCAGTGCAGACTGCAGCAGAGCTGTCTCCCCTACATCGGGATACCGTCAATGCCAAGAAAATATAAACTATGGTACAGTTATTTCAGAATTTCCTTTTCCTTTGTAAAATTAGATAATCGTGGTTAAACGGTCCCCGCCCGCTGATAAACAACGGCGGACCCCTTCACAATTCCTCTCACAAAAATACTTTATTTTCTCATGTAATAATAATACACATTGCCTTTCCTACATCATATTCACTTTCTTGAAAGCTTCAAGAATACCGCTTTACTTTAAAACCAATAATATCATAATAGTACACAGTAATGCTTTTGTGTTCACTTTTATCTGCAGACTCCCGATTTGAAAATATATATAAACATTACTAGGGTGGGATCAAAACCCTAGCTAATTCATAGATATATATTTATTGATCATGGATCAAAACCCTAGTTCGTCCAAACCTGACAGGAAAACTGTGGAGAAAAACCGGAGATATCAGATGAAATCCCTGTGCTCCAAGCTTAGCTCCATTGTGCCACCGCAATCACATACAGTTCATAGTTCATTTATCTTTTCTCCATCTGATTGAATTAATGATTTTCTTTGCATCATGCGACCTCGTTTGTTCATATCATGAAATTTCACAGGGAGCGGTTTCGCTGCTGGATCAACTGGAAGTAGCTACCAATTACATCAAGAAGCTGGAATTGAACTTGGAGAAAATTAAGCAGAAGAAAAACTGGTTAATGGGATCCAGCAACGGAGGCTTTAAACCACTAGAAATCGACGTTAACTTAATGGGTTCTGTTCTTGAGGTGATTCTGATGACTGGATTCAACTGTCAGTTTCTGTTTCGGGAAACTATCAGAATGCTACAAGAGGAAAATGCCGAGATTGCCAACGCAAGTTTCACGGTACAAGAAAATGCGATATTCCATACAATACATTGCCAGGTACGTGGACTAACATCGTCTTGATCTTTCTTAGATCAGAGCTTCCAGGAACTCCAAAGTGGAGATATTGCTTAAATATTTAGTGATTTTTTCCTTTTCAATGCACGCATATACTTTTTATCTAGAGAGGAAAAATATTATCATTCTAGGAAAATTAGGGGTCGAGAGTGATGCTCCTATCTAAATCCAATGGCGAAATTATAAGAGAGTGGGAGTGGTCCTGATCTTTAAATCTTTTATGTTTTTACATAAAAATAGAATAACCCTTTTGTTCCTTAATCTTATTATTGTTTTTAAGTTTCTCATTTCATATCCTAATATGAATTCTTGGTTGCTCTACTCTCTATCGTAAGAACAGGGCAGGTAATTCATTTAGATGGACTAAACGATCGAGATCCTCTACTTAATCCACCCATAGTTGCGAGCAGGGGCATGTTGGTCCCACGTGCGGAATTTGAGATAATAAAACCCGAAAATAAAGAATAAACTGGACACTGAGATTTACGTGAAAACCCTCTAAAAATTATTAGGGTAAAAACCACGTGCAAGATGAAAAGAATTTCACTATAATATTTTATGGTGTACAACTCACTCACTGTGTTTCCAAAGAGAACTCACACTCTCTTAATACAAGAGAAAACAAAACTATCAAATATTATAGAACTAAGCACTCAAATGCTATAGGATGAGAGAAAACTCGAAGAATTGATGATTTCAGAATGAAGGGGGAGCTCTATTTATAGAGCCCCTTGTCCGTGTGAAGACGCGTTTTTAACGCGTCGTCTGATAAATTTAGTCAATTCTGCCAACCACTAAATTCTTTTGTCAAACTTGTCTGCTCCATTGAGCTTGTCGACATTTCTTCTACTTGGAGATTTGATTGAAAATCAAACACATCTCCACACATTCTTTCAATCTTGTCATTTCCTGCTGCTTACGTTTCCGTTAAACCACTTGAGGATCTACACCACTCAAACTTATCAGTGTTCACTGGCTTGGTTAGAAAATCAGCTATGTTATCCTTTGTATGGATCTTCTGCATATCCAATCATCTTTCCTCTACTACTTCTCGCACAAAGTGAAATTGGACTCCAATGTGTTTAGTCCTTGAATGAAAGGCTGGATTCTTTGCGATGTGCAAGGCACTCTGACTATCACAAAACAAGGGAACATTCTCTTGTTTGTGTCCGATCTTCTCCAATAACCTTTTAATCCATATTGCCTCCTTGCAAGCTTGAGTAACTGTCATGTATTCTGCCTCTGTTGTAGATAATACCACAACAGTTTGCAGTTTTGAAACCCAGCTTACTGCTCCCCCTGCAAGTGTAAACACATAACCAGTAGTAGATTTCCTTTTATCAGGATCACCAGCATAATCTGAATCGTCATAGCCCCTGAGTGTAAAATATGATCCTCCATAACATAATACAGCATTTGAGGTACCCTTAATGTATCTAAGAATCCTCTTAACAGTGCTCCAATGCTTTCGTCCAGGATTCGCCATATACCGACCAACTGCTCCCACTGCTTGAGCAATGTTCGGTCTTGTACAGATCATGGCGAACATCAAACTTCCCACTGCTGATGCATATGGTACTCGAGACATCTCCATTCTCTCTGCTTCACTGCTAGGACACATCTCTGAGGATAACTTGAAGTTAACAGAAAGAAGGGTCGATATTAGTTTGCTATCTTGCATGTTGAAGCGTTGCAAGACTTTCTTCACATAATTTTTCTGGGAAAGTCAAATCTTTCTCCTACTTCTGTCTCGATGAACTTGCATCCCTAGATTCTTGTTTGCTGGTCCTAAGTCCTTCATATCAAATTCCCTAGCTAACTGTGCCTTCAATCCTTGGACCTGATCTTTGTTGGGGTCTGCTACCAACATGTCGTCCACATACAACAGTAAAATAATATAATCATCAGCAGACCTCTTGAAATATGTACAAGGGTCTGCACTCAGTCTGTTGTATCCTAGGCTCATGATATAGGAATCAAATCTCTTGTACCAACACTTCGGCGCATGTTTGAGACTGTACAGAGATTTCTTCGACCATCAAACCAAGTTCTCTTTGCCTATTTCCGCAAAACCTTCTGGCTGGAGCATATAGATTTCTTCTTCAAGATCTCCATGAAGAAACGCTATTTTCACATCTAGCTGTTCTAGATATAGGTCAAACACCGCACACAATGTCAGCACCACTCTGACTGTTGTAAGCCGAACCACAGGAGAAAATATCTCATTGAAGTCAATGACTTCTTTCTGAGCATACCTTTTTACCACCAATCTAGCACGATACCGCTCCACTTGGTTATTGCCATCACGCTTGATCTTATAGACCCATCTGTTTCCAATGGCTTTTCTCCCTTGTGGTAGTGTAACAAGATCCCAAGTTTTATTTATGTCTAATGTCTCCAACCCTTCTTACATTGCTATCATCCAAAAGGATACATTCGAGCTTTGAGTAGCCTCGTGGAAACTCGAAGGCTCACCATCCTCTGATAATAGACAATATGCAATATTGCTTTCAGTGACATAATCTGGAAGCCAAACTGGTGGTCTGCTGTCTCGAGTTGACTGCCTCACATTGGAAACCTCATACTCAACATGTTCTTGTTCTTCGTTCTCTGGTGCTGCTTCACCAGAAACTTGACCTTCGTCCGTTTTATTTTCCACCTGAAATATAGTAGTTTCTGAATTCAATGTGCATTTGTCTCCCTTTACTTTATCTTCTTCGAAGATAACATCTCTGTTAATGACAAGCTTGTGAACAGTAGGATCCCACAAGCGAAACTCCTTTACTCCATCAGCATAACCCAAGAAGATACATTTTCTGGATTTCGAATCCAACTTCGATCTTTCTTGCTCATTGTACAGAACGTACACATGAATTCCAAATGTATGCAAATGAGAATAATCTGTCGGCTTCCCGGTCCATATCTCCATCGGAGTCTTCAGATCAATCGCCACTGAAGGAGAACGATTGATAATATAACAAGCGATTTTGACTGCCTCCGTCCAAAATGACTTGTCTAGACCCGCAGTCCTCAACATAGCTCTTGTTCTGTCCAACAAGGTCCTGTTCATCCGCTCCGCCACTCCATTCTGTTGAGGTGTGTAAGCCCTCGTGAATTGTCTTTTGATGCCCTCATGTTGACAAAATGCATCAAATTTGTCACTGGTATATTCTCCTCCATTGTCAGTCTTCAGATACTTGATTTTATTTTCAGAATAAAGTTCAGCCCGCGCTTTGAAATTTTTGAAGACTTGGAAAACATCTGATATCTTCTTGATTGGATACACCCAACATCTCCTAGAGAAATCATCAATGAACGAGACAAAGTATCTCGCTCCTCCTAGGGATACAACTGGTGCTTGCCAAACATCCGAATGAATCAACTCCAGTATGCTTTTGCTCCTGGCAGTAGAAGTGCCAAAATTTAATCTGTGTTGTTTACTGGTAACACAGTGCTCACAAAAGGGTAGTGACACTTTTGTAAATCCCGGCAGCAGCTTCCGTTCTGAGAGAATTTTCAACCCCCGTTCTGACATATGCCCGAGCTTTCTATGCCATAACACTGTTAATTCTTCTCCTGAACGAATTGGTGCAACAGCTAGTTCTGCCTCTTTGTGTGTTTCTCCCAAAAGTACATACAGATTTGCATCAACTTTTTCCGCCTTCATAATCACAAGCGCGCCCTTCACAATTTTCATGATCCCGTTCTCGATATGGGTTTTGCACCCGATGTCATCCATCCAATTGCCCCAAGGACAAAAGATTTTTCGCCAGTCCTTTCACAAGTCGTACCTCATGTATGGTGCGAATGGTGTCATCAAACATTTTAATTTTGATAGTACCTACCTCACCGATTTCCAAGACTTGATCATTTATCATGAATACAGATCCTCCTGAGACTGGTTGATAATGATCAAACCATTCTCTCCGAGATGTCATGTGCCACGTCGCTCCTGAATCCATAGTCCATGTGTCACAAAATTTGTGCCTGCCTTCTGCAACAGTTGCTGCTTCGCTGAATAATATTTCACCACTGCCTGAAGTACTGGCCACATTTCCTTGAGAACCTTTTTCAATACTCGTAAACTCTTTCTTGAAGTGCCCTTTACCGCCACATTTAAAGCAGTAAATATTTTTCTTCTTACTTCTCGACTTTGATCTACCTCGTCTTTGGCTCCCACTGGAGTCACGGTCCATAAATCTTCCTCTTATCATCGGTAAAACCTATGCCTGTTTCGAAGTTACCAACATGTCTTCCTTATTCTTGCGCCGGCTTTCTTCTCCGAGAACCGCAGTTAAGACATCGTCGAATCTTAGAAAGTCCATAAGAATACTGTTGGTAATTTAATGATAAGTTGATCATATGAATCTGGTAGACTTTGAAGTAGAAGCTCTGCACGTTCATTTTCCCCTATTTTATGCCCCATGGAAGTGAGTTGGGCAAATAGAATATTTAGTGTGTTGATATGGTCGGCCATCGATGAGGATTCCGCCATTTTTAGAGTATGAAGCCTTCTCTTTAGGAAAATCATGTTGGTAAGGACTTGACCTCGTACATCTTTGTCAGAGTATCCCAAATAACTTTGGCTGTTTTTATCTCAGAGATACTTGGCAAAACTTCGTCAGTTATAGCCAAGTGTAAATTGGCAACGGCATTATCATTCATCTCATTCCACTTTTCATCGTAACTTCCATCGGTCTATCTCCAATAGCCGCCAAGCAATTCACCTTTCTTAAAACTGCTTGTATCTTTATTTTCCACAGCATAAAATTGCTTCCGTTGAACTTTGCTATCTCGTACCTTCCCGCCATTATGTCTACAACAATTTTAGTAGACTAGAAAAAATAATCTCATCTTAAATAAAAAAATCTCAAAAAATCTTTTCTGGTGTGGAAGATCAGTCTAGGCTGCAACCACGGAGTATACTCAAAATTTTAAGAAATTTTAAACCAAGGCTCTGATACCACTTGTTGGTCCCACGTGCGTAATTTGAGATAATAAAACAAAAAAATAAAGAATAAACTGGACACCGAGATTTACGTGGAAAACCCATAAAAATTATTAGGGTAAAAACCACGGGCAAGATGAAAAGAATTTCACTATAATATTTTATGGTATACAACTCACTTACTGTGTTTCCAAAGAGAACACACACTCTTTTAATACAGGAGAACAAATACCTCACAAATATTATAGAACTAAACACTCAAATGCTATATGATGAGAGAAAACTAGAAGAATGGATGATTTCAGAATGAAGGGGGAGCTCTATTTATAGAGCCCCTTGTCCGTGTCAAAACGTTTTTTTAACACGTCGTCGGATAAATTTAGTCAATTCTGCCAACCACTAAATTATTTTGTCAAACTTGTCTGCTCCATTTATTGAGGTTGTCGATAGGGCGGAGCTACATAGCCCTATACTCGGGCTTTAGCCCGAGTGGCCCAATTTTTTAAAAAAAATTTATATGTAAATTTTGTATAATTTTGAAATAATATGATATTAGCTCGAATATATCAATTTAAAATGATACAAGATTTTAGAGTTTAAAATTATAGCCCGTGCAGAGCCATATTTCTGGCTCCGCCACTGGTTGCGAGCACCTATCTGTCCACCACTTACCATTTCCACATTGATTGTGTTTCTTGGATCGGTTTCGGTTAATATTAATGTACTTGTTTGGTCTCTTCTAATTTAATTTGTTCACAGATTGAAGGATCTACGCCGGAACATGGAGCTACAAGGATAGCTGAGAGGCTAAGGAAGTTTGTGGCTCGTGTTGATCTTTAACAATGCACCAAACCATGCATCTTAGAACACGATTGGTTAACCTAGAAAGCGCATGTAGGAATATTGAAAAATCATTTCGGATATTTGATTTAATAGTTTTTAGAATGCAATCGAGTCTTTGGGAAGAAATGCATAGCGCGCCGCTGACCATTCGGCTTAAGCGCCTCTTGGGTCCTCCTAACGTGTTGTGTCGAATTTGATCATGTGATCACTTTGCTCTTCCTTCTTGATTAGTTAAAGGATCAATCAAACTAGTCCGCAGTTGATTTTTTATGGGATTAATGTTATTTACACTCCACTTTATGTTATCTGCATTCTATTTAATATATATAATTTATTTACAACAGCGCAAAACAAAAAAATAAGTAAAAATAAAAATATTTTTGCCAGATGAAATATGTTTTAACTAATTTTTATTAATATGTATAATTTATATTTTATCATAATTCAAGCATAATCAGTTAGAAATTTCATTCCATGGATCATTGAGTGAATTATCAATCAATAATCACGCATTCATTAATCTGGGAGCAAACTTTGCTCACAAAATAATGTAAAAATAGAAGATGTTTATATATATTTATAGAAGATTCCATTCCGAGTTATCTTCAGTAAACATGATCAGACCCATATCGGTTAGTCCCATCCATCACACTTGCTTAAACCCAGCTCCATCGCCTTGTCTGACCATCCCAACCACGATTTTCCTGTTCGTCGATTGCGTACGTAGTATCTTAATGCAAAATCCATGAGTCCAAAATTGATTTCGACATATGGAGTCTATAAACAGGACCATTAGATATAACGTAAAAACACTACTTTATTATGTTAGCATCTCATAAGTCATAACCATGTTTACCTACTCACCATGGATCGAGTTGTTCGCCTCCTATTGAAATTACGCCAACTGCAATTTTTTAGTTCTACCTACGATCCAATGTTGTCTGCTTATTAGACGCATCAGATACTGTTGTGGACATGTCCTGCTATTTAATGAGGTCATTATGGACTTCAATGAACATTTTGGTATGGCCGAATTTTGAGGATTGTTGATCCAGGCTATTAACTTGGGAAGGCCCCTTTTGTAGGAATTAATTCGGCTTGAGAGTGTTAATTATTACTCCATAATATTTTTGCAACTTTAAGCGGCTGACGACCTGATGACGACCGTATATAATATTAGAATAGTTCTACTGATATTTTTTTCGTAAGACGAGTAACTCTAATTATGTTTATAATAAAAAAATAATATTTTTAATGAGTGATCCAGATAAGAAATTCATCAAACGAAATTGTCTCGATTTCAGGTCCCCGTGTATTTTTTTTTTTTTTATGGTCAACCCAGAGTGTATCCGAGGTTCATTCCGGACTCAATTCTACAATTGGCTTCTCCGGCCTGTTGGATTAAAGTTCATTTTAAATAAATATTATAGAAGAGTATTTATGATTTCTTAAAAAATTAATTATTTGCAAAATCAGTTGATATGTTTCTTAACCTCAGATTTTGTGTTATAATCTGCTTAATGTAGTCAAAATCTCAAAGCTACTGCCCATGGCGATTTTGTTTCTTTAAAAATAATTATGGTATTTTAAATAAATAAATGAAAATATATTTGGACACTACAATTTATTAAGAGAGAGATGTGTGTTATCCAATTAGGAGTATTTTTTTGAGTAAGTCTCTTTGAGACGGTCTCACAACTCTATTATCGTGCGACAGTTCAATCCAATCAATATTTAAACTGAAAAGCAAAACTTTTAACATAAAATGTAATTTTTTTCTATGAATCGTGTCAGGATAGAGATATATCTCAAAAAATTAACATATGAGACGTTATCAAATGATTTTTTGTGTATTTTTTTATGTGTTATTAAATAAAATCACTTATTTACCAGACACTCTAGCTTTAAAAATTCCAATTTTATTTTCAAACTCTAGAATATATATATATATAATATAATGTGGTCCCATTTGTCCAGACTCCTCCGATCACTTTCGTCCTTGGAAAAATAACACAACCAACGACACATATTTGGCTACTCTATTTTCAAGATATGTTATCCCATTTACATGTTTTGTTTGTATTAGTAGAAGTGGACAAGGGTTGATTCAACCATTTTTAAACTGTAATTTGAAACCCATTTATCTACGGAATTGTATATATTTTTTTTGGTTTTTTTTCCCTCATTTTTCAAAAATAGAAAGTTTATTTTCTTAAATGACCAAAGTCATAATCTTCATCTTAGATTTTAATAAATATTAAAATGAACGATGTAAAACTCGACTCGAGCATGGAAACTTGACTTATATTTTATTATATATACTCGATTAATGTTGTTATATTAATGCATGAGTTAAATGTTTAAACTGGACATAAAAGGAAGGGTTTTTTTTTTTCCTTCCCGATAGTTACACTTAGCGAAGTCTAATTAAATTGGCAATTTTCCAAGTCAATGCCAAATATTCAAAGTTGTTTTGACAATTTCTTCTTTCTCTCTCGACCCCACCATCTCCTGGTCTGAAATTCCCAATCACAGCCAATTCTCTGGCTCCAGTTGGACTTTTCTCCAGCCCCAGTCTCCGTCAACGCACGTGTTCATCACACCTGCCGACTTTCAAACCATTTTTGATTTTACCATGGTAACTTGTATATCACGCGCCAGAGATCGCTTCGACACTTTCTCTCTAAACCAGAGAGATATTCGTGAACTCCCTAAATACTCGGTTCGGTCGACCCTACCCCTGCGGACACTGCCTGCAGGGGTCGATCCAACGGCTCGGATTTTTTCGAGCCAATTTTTTTTTTTTTTTTACATGAAGGTGGGCCCGGATCACTCATGTGGAGTGATCCGCACCGTTCATTGCCCGTGCAGAGTGCCTGCACGGGTAGGATGAAACAAACCCTAAATACTCTCACTTCAGTTTCTCCAAAAGCAAACCCCACCTTTTTGCTCCAGGCAGACCTGACCCATCGATGGAAATTTCGATGAAAATCCAAGAAACCCAAAACCCATCTCTAATTAATTCTCATGGATTCAACAGCCCAACCAGCAATGGCTTCAACACCAGATCCGAACCCAACAATCCGTACCCGACCACCTTCGTCCAAGCCGACACCTCCTCCTTCAAACAAGTGGTTCAAATGCTGACTGGGTCGGCAGAGACGACCCGAATGGCTTCCAGACCGGACCCCGTGAGAAGCTCGATCCCACCAATCAAGACAGGGACAAGGAAAGATAAGCTCTTCGAGCGCAGAAACAGCCTCAAGAACCTGAAGATCAGCCCGTTGTGCCCGGGTATGGTCAACGGTAGACCCGGATTCTTATCCGGATACTCGGGTTCGCCTCGGAACGGAACTCCTGAAATCCTATCACCCAGTATTCTCGATTTCCCGTCGCTGGTCCTCAGCCCGATCACCCCTCTGATACCCGACCCGTTTAACAGGGGAACTGGTACCAACAGTTGTGATAGTAGCTTGAATATGGAAGCAGAGGATAAAGCAATCAAGGAAAAGGGATTTTACATGCACCCTTCGCCAGTGAATACCCCGAGGGACTCAGAGCCCAAACTTCTACCATTGTTTCCTCTAACCTCACATCCTAACGGAGTTGATTCTTGAGTGAGTTTCATTTTCTTTTTTCAATTTTTAATTTATGATTTTGGATGGATGACAGGATGAGTGAGTCAACTCGTGTGGCATTTCACCAATTTTTTTATAACATGAAATTTGGAAGGAAAAAAAATGTCATCTTTGCTTCTGCGTCGTCCTTTTTTCTCCTCAAATTCCTTTGCTCCTAATTTGTAGATTAAATTTCTATAAAAATATATATTTTCGTTTTAAGATAGTATTATGAATTATTATTCTTAATAATATTATAATAATTTGATCGACATGAGGAAACTGAGTGGGAAAAGAGGGATTGGCCAATGGGGTTATAGCTGTGAGTGAGCAAGGAATCTTGACTTTGATGTTTTGTGTGTGATCCGATAGATTATGCCATTTGATGGATCGACAGTCGGACATTACATTATACTCTTCATCTTGCTTTGACATGAATGTGAATATAGTTAAAATCTTGTTTTACATCACCTCTGTGAAATCTTTAAGAAGATGAACCTCTGAAAACACGCAAGAACAAAGACGTGTGCGTTCGAGATTTGAAAATATTAAGATTTAATAAATCAATGAAAGGGGTTTAACAATCTCGAGATTTAGTAACGTTAGAGAATGTCATTGATCTTAAGTTAAGTTGCATTTGTATCGATGAATTTCAAAATATATTTTTGTAATTTTAAAAAATTAAGATGATAAAATTCAAATTTACAATTTACATGTATACGTAATGATACATATTAATTACGAAGAATTTTAATAAATAAAAAAATGTAGTGATTTTTTTTCATTCTCTTTTTCCGGTTTCAATAAGTTAGTGAATGACATTAAATGAAGTAAACTGTTGAAATGTCTTCTAGGATACTTTGTTGGCAATGTTATTAGACAACGGCTACTTGCATTTTAATGGAGTGGGAGCCATTATTACCAAAATTTGCAACCTAAATTTACTTGTCCTACGAAATTTTTGTTAGTGGTCGTCGCACTTTTTGAAATTGCCATTATAAATCCAAACTAAGACCAAAATTTGGAGTTTAATTATCGCCAAAGAAATAAGTTAGATTGATATTTAAAACTTTCTTGAATATTGGTGCTTAAATGGTCAATTTTCGTTCAAAATTTAATGGGGTTCAATTGTATTTAGAAAGTGTTTGGTCTTTATTTACTTGCATGCTTTTTTCCCGAACACCACTCAAATTTCTTTTTGACTCGAAGAAATAAAGTGGAAAGGAAACCTAATTAATGAGGAAGAGAAGTGGAGCTCGTGATGATGAAATTAAGAAAGTATTTCATTGATGATAAATAAGTAAGAAATGGTTGAATTTAGATGTTGCAATTTGAATGAAAGTATTTTTTTTTTGGTTTTCTAATGAAATATTTTTAGTAGTGTCTAAGATGTGTTTAAAATTTTTAATTTTAGTTTATTGAATTTGATTATATTATTATGATAGTTTATTTTAGATAGTTTTAAAAAAACTCAAAAAAAAAAAAGATTAGTTAAATTGAAGATATAAAATAAAAATTATACGCATGCAATAACTTGGTGCCATAATGGAGGGATTGTTAGAATGTTTAATGCAAATATGGACAGTTTTAGGTGATTTTTATTTGGTAGAACTTTTATTTTGTGGGATAAATGGAAGTTAACTTCCATTTGTATTTTAAAATTATTTTAATAGTGATAAATAATAAAAAAAAGAAGAAGATAGTCATATAAAAAATCACTTAAAAATTTTTAAAAAAATAGTAATAATAAGATGTTGAACTAAATCGTCCAAATAAAATGTTAAATAAATAAATTCATCAAAAATACCGCAAAACCAAGTTTAAGAAAATTAAATTGAAATAAGAAATACATACTAAATGGAAAAAAAAATAGCAATGATAAAATTTGGGCCTTAAAAACGGTTCAATTTCAATGATAAAAGCCCGTTTTGTTGCAGCCCATTTTACAGCAAAGATTACATTCAGATCAAATGGGCCTTGAGGAACGCACCCACTTAGGTATTGGCTTTCATAAAACTGTTCACCTGGATAATTGATTTTTAATAGTTGGTAAAGTTATTGAAAATAGAAAGAATGTTATTCCAGGTATAAAATAAACTCATCCGATTAGAGCGAGGATAAATCTTAAATGCAATCAATTATGATGTAACAAAAAATTATATCGAGTTCGGTACGGTTAACCAAATCTTTTTAACTTCACGATGCCGGTCGGTCAGGGCTAGGGGACGGGTCTGTGCAGACGAAGTTAGGACACGAGATATGTTTTTGGCATGGCACCTAAGATTTTTAAGTCATTGCTCGAATCGTAGCGCATTTACCCTGCACATCTTCATTAAACATTTTCTAACATGCAATAACGAACTTAATTAAACATAATCAGAGTAATATCACAAGTCTACGAAACATGAAATCATCATAAATAATACGAATCATAAGTACGAAACATGAAATCATCATAAATAATATGAAAAGTAAAATGCAACACATAAGCATCTATATTCAACTGGATATGTAGTCAGTGCTTACGAAACATGAAATCATCATAAATAATATGAAAAGTAAAATGCAACACATAAGCATCTATATTCAACTGGATATGTAGTCAGTACTTACGTACATCTATATTGGTCTGAAGTAACATGAATGTCTACTTGCGAATTCTAAATATTATAAATCAACGACTTATCATGTCGTAAGCATTATCCCCGAATTATAACAAAGGCCATCAAATCATACTTTCGTCTGTCGTCAACCCTCTGGGGTTGATAGCCTCACGGCTCGATCCTCGAGTCACCGCTTACTCTGTGAGCTATACGCAACTCGTACACACTTTGGAAACGGCTAGAAATGCTCACAATATAGACTAAATTCGAGAGAAAGGCATGCACAAGATATGAAAATTCTGAATCCCGAGTGCCCAATTTAAAGACCGAGTTAGGACGTTTCGAACTCTAAGTGTCATCTTAGGTTTGACACCTCAATGTTCGGACGCTCCGATCTCTCCTTCGAAAGCTCCGAACTCCTACTTGTCTATGCTCATTTGATGTGATACTTCGAAAGTTCTGAGCATCCGTTCGAATGTTTTTATATCCGTTCGAATGTTTCAATCTAGTTAGTGTTGATTGTGGTATTCAAATATGAGAGGAGAAGTAAGAAGAAAATAAATGAATGGTTTAGTAGAGGCAAGTGTTGAACACTTTCTCCTTAAAAAGAATTTGCCCCTCACAATGTGCTAGAGGTTTGTGGCAATCTTCTCCCAAGATACAACTACAACACTTGAATAATGAGCACTCAAATATTCAAGTTCTATCACAAGGAAATGAATGAACTCTCTCTTGTTGAAGAAGGAAGAAGAAGAAGATGCAAAAAAATGTTATGTTGTGTATGTATTTTTGATTTTCAATAAATCACACATTTAATATTTTTCATGTGAAAAGACATGATCTTTCATTCATAGGGATGTCCTTTGGCCATTGTAACTGACCACAATCATCAAACAATGCCAAGGGAATGAAAAAACATCAGAAAAACTCGAAGAGACACGAAAAAATGCGAAGGGGCGCGTCCACGCGCCCGCGCCCGCGCGCTGCCGAGCGCTCTCTGCAGGAGCGCGCGAGCACGCTCGACAGCACTCGGCAGGTGCGCGCGCGGCTGCGGTCCCGGCACTGTTCATCACTGTTCACCGAACAAATTTTTTTTTCGTTTCCGTCCCTTACATGTTCCAACTACTCGTTTGAAGTTCTTTCAACATTCAACGAACTCGTTTCGAGTTTAATTCAGAACCATCGAACTTATATTCGTTCATTAAGATTCGTTCTTCGTTTCAAATTTTTCCAATGAAACATATTGATTTATTTGCTTAATTTTCATTCATTAAGCATCAAAATTCCAACAATCCCCCACATGAATGAAATTAATTCATGAATGCTCGTGATTCATAAGAGAGAGTATATACGAAAAATTATCACATCAGGAGAGGTAGCTTTTGGCTTTGAACCTGTCCTAGTGGAATACAATCGGATTTACTAGGCCACGAAGTGAACTTGATGTCTTGAACTTCTTGGCGGTTCATGTAAAACCAAACAACTGTACCCACATGATAACCTTCCTTCCATTTCCATTTTGTTTTATCGGTTGTGTCCGTTTTGGCCATGAAACACATCTTGGCTTCATACGTGTTTCATCGAGGCGGCCCGTCCTCACACGTACATAGGTGAACTCTTTGTAAAAGGGTATCCTACTTACCCTGCTTTTTAAGCTACAGAATCATTAAAAGTACAATACTTAACCTCACTACCTTTGTAGGCAACTTCACTCATCGTCTTAGGAATGAGGAGTGATTCCTCAAGTTTTCATAACTTAGTTGTCCCATTGAACCAAGATCTTGGGATCTCCAATCAACAAGGTTGGGTTGCCACTATGAAAAGGTAGGTTTTAAACTCATTCCTCTTAATAGACAGTACATTTGATCTCTATTTAATGCTTTTGTAAGCGGATCCGCTAAGTTATCCTTTGATTTGATATAATCAACAGATATAAATCCATTAGAGATCAACTGTCGCACAGTATTATGTCTTCGACGAATGTGTCGAGACTTACCATTGTACATATTGTTTTGTACCCTTGCAATTGCCGACTGAATGTCGCAATGTATCAAGATTGCTGGCACTGGACTTGTCCAATATGGAATGTCCTCTAAAAAGTTGCGAAGCCATTCAGCTTTTTTTGCAGCTTTATCTAGCGCTATGAACTCCGATTCCATAGTAGATCTAGCAATGCAAGTTTGTTTCGATGACCTCTAAGAGACTGCTCCTCCACCATTGATAAATACATAACCGCTGGTGGATTTGGAGTCATTGGTGTCAGAAATCCAATTTGCATCACAATATCCTTCAAGTACTGCCGGATACCTGGTGTAATTTAGTCCATATTCTGAGGTGTGCTTTAAATATCTAAGCATCCTTGTCAATGCCTTCCAGTGTGCATCACTAGGATTACTTGTAAACCGACTTAACTTGTTAACCGCACAAGCGATGTCAGGTCTAGTACAATTAGTGATATACATAAGGCTTCCAATAATTTTGGAGTATTCCAGTTGAGAAACTGTTTCTCCACGATTCTTCGCCAAATGGACATTCACGTCTAAAGGCGTTTTTACTGGGGTAAAGTCATAAGCGTTAAACTTCTTTAACACTGTTTCTACATAACGAGATTGAGATAAGACTATTGCTTCTGGATTTCTAAAGATTTTAAACCCTAGAATTACATCAGCAATACCCATATCTTTCACATCAAAATGTTTTGTCAACATTTTCTTTGTACCCTTAATCAACTCTTGGTTATTCCCCATTATTAGCATGTCATCCACATATAGACATACTATCACATAAAATTCTCGAGTGCCTATAATGTAAACACATTTGTCACACTCATTAATCTTAAATCCATTTGACAATACTACCTTGTCAAATTTTTCGTGCCACTGCTTGGGCGCTTGTTTAAGTCCATATAGCGACTAAATTAAACGACAGACCTTTCTTTCTTCTCCTTTAAGTATGAAGCCTTCAGGTTGCTCCATATATATTTCTTCTTCAAGTTCAACATTTAAGAATGCCGTTTTGACATCCATTTGATGTATCTCAAGGTTATGCAAAGCTGCAATAGCAATGAGCACGCGAATGGATGTTATTCTTGAAACTGGTGAATACGTGTCGAAGAAATCATGACCTTCTCTTTGTCTATAGCCTTTGGTCACAAGCCTGGCTTTGTATTTTTCAATACTTCCATCAACTCTCATTTTGTTTTTCAATATCCATTTGCATCCCAATGGCTTGGTACCTGGTGGAAGATCCACTAGTTCCCAAGTATGGTTTTGCAAAATAGAGTCCATTTCTGAGTTGATGGCTTCTTTCCAATAAGGAGCTTCAGGGCTAGCCAGAGCATCTTGTATGTTCTTTGGTTCATTCTCCAACATAAAAGTGTGGAAGTCTGGACCAAAGAACTTTGAGATTCTAGCCCTTTTGCTTCTTCTTGCCTCTTGCTCCTTTGAAGAGCCTTCCAATGGTATAGCATTTTCATTTAGAGTTGGCTCATGTGTAGGTACTTGACCTTTATGCTCCATCTCAAGTTTTCGCTTGCTATAACCATTTTCTTTCATCTCTTTACAAGGAAATATATTTTCAAAAAAGACTGCATTTCTTGACTCAATTTTCATGCCCGTATTCATTTCTGCATTTTCAGATTTGTGCACTATAAACCTATAGGCACTACTATTATGTGCATATCCGATGAATATGCAGTCGACCGTCTTTGGTCCAATTCGCTCTTGTTTAGGCTTTGGTATTTCAACCTTAGCTAGACACCCCCATACTTTGAGGTACTTGTAGGAAGGCTTATGACCTTTCCACAATTCGTAAAGAGACTTGTCATTTTTCTGGTGGGGTATCTTGTTCAGAATGTGATTAGCCGATAGTATTGCTTCCCCCCACAAGTTTTGGGGTGGTCCTGGACTTATTAACATAGCATTCATCATATCTTTTAGAGTTCGATTCTTTATTTCGGAAATACCATTCGATTGTGGTGAATAAGGAGCAGTCGCTTCATGAATTATACCCACAGATGTGCAGAATTCATCAAACGGTGCTCCGTATTCGCCCCCTCTATCGCTTCGAACCCACTTTATTTGTTTGCCTAGTTGATTCTCAACTTCGCTCTTATAACTTTTGAATGCTTCAAGAGCTTCATCTTTCGACCTAAAAAGATATACGTAACAGTACCTTGTATTGTCATCAATGAATGTCACAGTAGTATCTTTTCCCTCCTCTAGTTTGTACAAACTTTAAATCACCAAGATCGGTGTGTATTAATTCTAGAGGAGTTGTACATCTTTCAATCGAGTGGTAAGGCGCTTTGGTCATTTTTGCTTCAACACATATCTCGCATTTTTGTGTTGGATCAACGTTGTGTTTAGGCAATAATTCAAGTTTCATTAAACGTTGCAAGGTATTAAAATTTACGTGTCCTAAACGAACATGCCATAAATCAGAACACTCAAGCAAGTAAATAGAACTTTTGTCTTTATTACTTTCAACAACATTTTGGCGTATAGCCATTACATTCAACTTGAAAAGGTTCTCATCGAGATATCCTTTTCCAATAAAACGACCATTCTTTGTCAATACAACCTTATTAGACTCAAATACTAGTCTAAACCCGTGTTTGACCAACAGAGACCCCGACACGAGGTTCTTTCTTATATCCGGTACATGAAGTGCATCAACAAGGGTTACTTCCAAACCCGATGTCATCATCAGTACTACATTGCCGGTGCCCACCACCTCAGATGTAGCGGAGTTCCCCATGTATAGTTTTCTCCCGGTCAATGGAAGGTATGTGGAGAACATCCCTTTATTGGAGCATATGTGTCGAGTTGCTCCAGTATCAACCCACCACTCATTGGAGTTTTCAACCAAGTTTGCTTCCAAAATAACTGCAGACAAATCAAGTTGAGAAAAATCAAATGGTACCGACCTTTCTTGAACTACATTGGCTTGAGGGTTTCCTTTCTTTGGCTTCCTACAATCCTTGGCCATGTGATTTGGTTTTCCGGAGTTATAACAAGTGCCTTTGAATTTCTTATTATTTGGTGGTTGTTGGCCTTGTTGTGGTTGCTTCTCAAACTTCCTATTCTTCCCTTGAAAACTCGATTCAACAATGTTCACCATTGCTGCCATTTTACTTGCCTTGGCCTCGGTGCTCTTGTTGTCCTCTTCTATCCTCAATCTCACAATGAGATCCTCCAATCCCATCTTCTTTCGTTTGTGCTTCAAATAATTCTTGAAGTCCTTCCATAACGGAGGGAGTTTCTCGATCATAGCAGCAACTTGGAAAGATTCGCTTAAACTCATTCCTTCCGCATGAATCTCGTGCAAGATAAGTTGTAATTCTTGCACTTGACTCATGACTGATTTTGAATCCATCATCTTGTATTCTAGAAATCTTCCAACAATGAACTTCTTCAAACCCGCATCCTCCGCCCTGTATTTCTTATCAAGCATATCCCAAAGTTCCTTGGCGGTCTTGACTTGACAATACATATTGTACAATACATTGTCAAGTCCATTGAGGATGTAGTTCTTGCATAGAAAATCACTTTGGTTCCATGCATTCAAAGGGGCCCTCATGTTGGTATCTGTTTCGTTTTCAGCAACGGTGGGAGGATCCTCCTTCAAGAACCTTGATAAACTCAAGGTTGTGAGATAGAAGAGCATCTTTTGTTGCCATTTTTTGAAATCTGAACCAGAAAACTTTTCTGGTTTCTCTCCTTGTGCAACGGTTGCATGTGGTGTTGTAGATGATGATGCCATTGATATTCTTCTTGCAAATGATCAAAAATCCAAAATTCTTCTTAAGATTGTTGATTGTGGTATTCAAATATGAGAGGAGAAGCAAGAAGAAAATAAATGAATGGCTTTGTAGAGGCAAATGTTGAACTCTTTGTCCTTAAGAAGAATTTGCCCCTCACAATGTGCTAGAGGTTTGTGGCAATCTTCTCCCAAGATACAACTACAACACTTGAATAATGAGCACTCAAATATTCAAGTTCTATCACAAGGAAATGAATGAACTCTCTCTTGTTGAAGAAGGAAGAAGAAAAAGATGCAAAAAGATGTTATGTTGTGTATGTATTTTTTATTTTCAATAAATCAAACATTTAATGTTTTTCATTCATAGGGATGTCCCTTGGCCATTGTAACTGACCACAATCATCAAACAATGCCAAGGGAATGGAAAAATATCAGAAAAACTCGAAGAGACACGAAAAAAAGCGAAGGGGCGCGTCCAGGTGCTCGCGCCCGCGCGTTGCCGAGCGCTCTCGGCAGCGGTCGGCACTCGGCAGGCGCGCGCAGATCCGTGTGCAGCCGCAAGCCGGGCACTGTTCACAGAACAATTTTTTTTTCGTTTCCGTCACTTACATGTTCCGACTACTCGTTTGAAGTTATTTCAACATTCGAAGAACTCGTTTCGAGTTTAATTCAGAACCATCGAACTTCATATTCGTGAATTAAGATTCGTTCTTCGTTTCAAATTTTTCCAATCAAACACATTGATTTATTTGCTTAATTTTCATTCATTAAGCATCAAAATTCCAACAGTTAGTAGTTCCGATCTGCTCTTCGGTGGTTTCGAACTAACTAAATAAATTTTTTGATTTGCTTAAGTAATGACATCTTAATCATGATTAAGTAATATTTTATTCAAAATAAAACATGGGTCACTACGCATACGAAACCTAAGAGTGATTAATAATTAATGATGAGTGATAGCAATATGTGAGCGAATCAAGTTGTGGAGCTTATTTGGATATTTAAAGAGACGGGGTTTTCGCGCTCGAGTTGGGAATATTTTTGTGTTGGGGCTCCTGTGATTTTGTCCAAGTTACAAAAAATTGTGTTTTTTGCCGCCCTTATGTTTTCCACCACAAATTTACCCCATGAATTGTTCGAACTCTCAATCTTTAAAGTCTCCTAGTTCCATAAATTATGACGCTAATATTAATTTCGTCATGTACAGGGACATGTATACGATTAGTTATAAGGTCGAGTGCTCCGTAAAAATCTAATGACATATTCAACACAACATAAACAACTCATTACTCATCCTTGTCATGTCAACTGTCATGGACATAACTTTATGAACAATTCATTTATCACAACTAGCATAAACATATTATTACATGGCATAAATTAGGTTCAACAATTAAAATCATTTGTAAGAGTGACCGAGCATTACAAAAATAAATGTTTATCTTATGATATAAGGACTCTAGTTAGGAAAGTTACTTCAAATATGTGATTTGTAACCAGATTTGTGATGATCCGTATGGAACTTCTGTAAATTCGGACATATCCTGGAATTTAGATTCTTTCCTAATTATATGATATTAGTATGTGTATTTTCGTGACCACGAAAATTTTGGGGTTTATTTTTTAGTATAGTTAGATCTGGTTAATGAGATCCTACCTATATGGGCACTACCCTCACTTCATTTTAACGGGTAAGATCTTGCTACACATACAATTAAAAAAAAAAATGGGTCCTATATATGCATGGGCAAATCTTGGTCATCCATCCTATCATGGGGGCAATGCGCACATGAGTAGGATGAAATAAACCGTTAGATCTATCTTTGATCAACTCGGGCAGGGCCAAAGGGAATTACACCGACAATAATAGTATATATTTGAATTAATTTTTTTAACAAGTCTTAGTTAAGTATCTTTGGATTCGAAAATATAATATTTTAGATTATTGTATCATTTAATAATTGAATAATTCTTAGATTTATTATAAGTTGGAGAATATTAATGATTACGTAAAAAATAAAAAGGAAAAATATGATACAGTTTTGTTAAAAAAATTATTACATCCAGTATATGAAACGTTTGCTACTCGTTTTCTTAAAACGTATTAGAATTTTTTTTAAACATTACATATCATCGGCCGAACTTTACATATTTGTATAAAATATTTTTGACATCATTTTAAAAATTAACATCCAACTAACATTTAAAAATCCAAATGAAAATATTTTAAAGCATAGAATCGTCAAACGTTTTACTAACCTAAAAACATTATTTGAAAAGTATAGCCCAAACTATAACCTCTCAAAACCACTCGCAAACATAAATAAAAAATCGTAAAAATATCTTTAACATAACTTAAAATCATAAATCATAACTTTATAAAATAACATTTTGACATAATAAATCGTAAACATTTTAAATCCATGTCATAAAAATTCATAAACATTTAAAATAATCATATTAGCATATAAACAGCAATCAGAAAACTGCCATGACGTTTACTAATTTCTAGGTGTAAAATGACCGTTTTGACTTTTTCTTAATTTCATTGACTCTAACATGACTCAAATAATTATTTAAGCCTACAAGAATTTTCTCATGTTTTTATTTAGCTTAAATCGAGGATTTTTAAATTAATCTTTAAATGTGACGTATTAATGCATTTTAATCTCGAATTAAATCAAAACTTAATATAAAATTTTCAAATTAAAAACTTAGATTTTTAATAATTATTTAAGCTTAAATATAATTTTTCATAATTTTATAAATTTTAAAAATAGGCGTTTCAATTAATTCGTTAATTAGCGTTTCGTGCGGCGATTAAATCCCAGAAAATTCCAAAACTCGTTATTTTGATCCCAAACTTTAAACATAACATTTTTAGTATTTATTCTACCCTTCCAAGTCATGATCCACCCCCGTGGACCCATGGATTCATTTTTAGCCTTTTAATTTTCGAAATAGACACCTTATCGAACACACCGAGCCATCTCCCAATTTACTCGAGCCACGCCCGAGTCACCTTGAGCCATAACCTAGGCAACCCATCTATGGACCCTCCTGACCAAGCCCAGCCCGTAAAACCATACATGTCCCGCACAAACACTTGCTGGAACTCGACCCATGTTTCTGCATGTGTGTGTGTGTGTGTGTGTGTGTGCTTCCTTGCATGTCTAGGGCTCCTAACCCAACTAGGAGTCTCCCAGCCGAGCCACCACCGAGCCCACCTGGCCCTAAACATCCCTGGACCACGCCTAGACCCTACCCAAGCCTAGCCCAACCCCTGACCGCGAGCAGTGAACCCCCTGAACAAGACAGCAGCCTCCTCGCCTATCTTGCTGCCACAACTCACGTTTCCCACGTTTTTGCTGCCAGGGCCCCAACCACCGAGCCCAACCTTGAACCATTCCCTCAAGCACCCTCCTAGGACCCTAAGGACCTAACCTAGCCAAGTCCAAAGCCCCCAGGCCGAGCCCCTTGTTCCATGCACCAGCTACCCACCTGCGCAACTTCCCTTGCAACTCACGGGTTGGAGCTAGGACTCCTTCCCTGCCCTGGTATTCGAGTCCTATCATGGCTAGGACTCTTTCCCTGACTCATACATGATCCTAGCCTAGGCCTGGCCTCAGCCGAACCCAAGCCAAGCAACCAATCCCTCAAAATCGTGCCCCTCAAACACCCTGTCGCCCTATGGTTTCCAGCTTTGTTCCACTCATGTTGCAGCATTTTGTGTGTGTTGTTAGGACTCTAAAACTTGTGTGAATCGTGCCCCTTAACATCCTAAGACATGGCAGCCCCTTTGACAACATAATAATCATGTTATTGGATGAAAAATCACGAGTTCAAAACGTGGGTATGCATAGTTGCGAAAATATTATGATGTGTGGCTTGTTTTTCATGCAAAACGATTTTAAATAATTACTATGGTGTGAATGATGAGAAAAAAGAGAATATGGCGTGTCTTTGCGTATTTAACGCACGAAAAAAAACCGTTGACGATCTCGAAGAACGGGGCAAGACCTTTGGCTTGAATTCCTCCTTGAGCTTTCACGATTTTTCTTCTTCAAATTGTGGTGTTGTGTGCCGTGTATTTGGATGATATTGGGGTGCCAAATTCTGAAAAGTGGCGTGTAAGTGTGATGGTGTGGGGAGGGTTTACATAATATATAGTTTAATTATCTCCTTAATTGAGCTTAGGCCCAATAAGCACCTAAATTAGACTCATTAGTCTTAATTAAGATTTAATTAAAATATTAAAATAGTTTTAGTGAAAATAAGTTTGTGAATTTATTAGCCGGGTTGTCAAAACGTTCGTATTTTTTGTTGAAAAACCAACACCGATAAAATTTACGTCCCGGCGTATAAAATTTTCTCAAAACCCCTTATTTTCAAAAATAAGAAAAAACATCAATCATATTTTAAATAATTAAAAACAACTATTTAAAAATCATTTTCTAATTTTCAGCCCTCGGTCTCCGTTCCTCGATCGCAACTCGAATAATCTTTAAAAATACATTTTAATGCAACCATGTAGAAAAATATATTTTAAACATGTCAATATGCACAACATAATTAATTAATGCAATTTAAAACATTTAATTAAAATATACAAGGAATTTAATAATTGCATGCATGTGGTTCACGTGAACTCTTAAATTTTCGGAGCGTTAGTATAAATTCGTGTTCAAGCTTTAAAAAACATGAACGGGTGAGAGGATAAATCAGCCGCGGAAAGTTTCAAACTACCCGTAGCTGACATATTTGATATGGTGGAAGTAAGAATATAATGGATTTTGAAATGAAATAAGAATGAAAATGAGATTAAATATCTATAATATTCCAATAATTGGTATGAGAAAAAATGAAAAATGGATGAAATATAATTATTTTTAATAATCAAATCATATTATAATTATAATATTTAAATAATATATATATATATATATAAAAGCCGGAGAATAGAAATGAATATACCAAATTAACAAGGTGGAATCTCTATTTTCTCATAACGTAGGAATGCTTATCCTTGTTAGAATGAATATTCTTATTGCAAGATTATATCAAGCAAAATAATGAAATTTCATTCTAATTTAATTTCATCCTACCATGAGAATAAACATTTCTCTTTTCAAAAGCTATACGTGATGATATCCTGGTGAATCGGATGAGCTGAGTCGAGAAAATTCACTGAATTTGATAAAAATTATTGTTTAGAGAAAATGAGCAAAGAATATGGTTTCAACTGTAACCTGCAAATAAGGGAAAGAACTCGTGAATGGGTGTCGGAGGGTGTCCGTTGTGGCTACTCCGATGCTTAAATCAGCTGGTTGAAGGTGAAGTGTAATGGCAATACATGTGAAGATACATGTAAATGCCAAGAGCTTAGACACAAGAATGTCTCCATCCCTTTAAATGAAACACATGTATGCTATTTATAGGAAAGAATGTGATAGATACCTTTGAAAGGAATATTTTATTCCTTTATTATTTTGATAAATTGATATCATCACTTTAATATTTTGCCTTTCTAGATTATGAAATCTTGATTGATTTATTTCTAAATGATAAGATCTTGGTTGATTTATATCTAGATATTATAGGATTTGTTTTTAATATTATTTTTATCTCTAATATATTTTATCTTTGTTTGAAAGTGTTTTATATCTAATGAAAATCTTGTTTCCATATTTTGTAGGACTCTTCTATGGAATAGCTTTTAGGTCAAACCATTGATATAAATATGTATAGCCTCACAGCCGTACAAGGGTGGTTGTGGAGAGAGAAAAAAAAGGCTTTAAAGAGATAGAGGTTTTGGAGAGAGAGAAAGTGTGGCAGAGAGGGGCTTTTCATAACGTTGGACATAGAAATTTTCATTGAGAAGAAAAATCACAAGAAGTCCAACATTTATTGTGCTCTGCAATTTTTGTGTGATCGTGTGATCACTTTGTTGTGGAGAGGAGCTGCTGGAGTTTTTGGGAGTGCACGTGTAGGTCGGCTAAGGAGTTCTTGCATAGAAGAAATATACGAGAGCCGAGCCCATTTTGATGAGGCGTTTTTGTGTGATCGGTTGATCACTTTACAGCGTATAAGAGCTGCTGGATTTTTCTGAACACACAGAGAGTTCAGATATTGAAGATTTTCGTGTTGAAGATTTTGTGTGATTGATTCACATATACCGTGTTGCTGATTAGTGTTGACAACACTCAAGAACAACACTAACGCAGAGTGTTGATCGAAGAGTGGTTGTGTTTGTTTTAAGCAATACGTTTTTTTTTATTTTATGCATCTAGTTTTTATGTGGTTTGTTTTGATGCATTTTTAATTCCTTGGAGTGTCAAGGAATTTGGTTTTGTTTTCTCAATAGTATTGTTTTGGTGTAAACGATTTACATAATTTTTCTAGTGAATTTTTTGTCATTAGGCATCGCACAAATATTCGTACTTGTGCATAATTTAAAACTGATGTTTATTTATTAAAATTATATTTGTGTGTTAATACTAAATTTTCGCTGCATGTTGTGTGCTCGTGTTGACAACACCAGAGCACAACACTAACTTCTGATACACACATTATAATATTTTAATTTCCTGTATGTTTATGAGCAACAATTCCTTACAAGTGGTATCAGAGCCAACGCTTGATACACTAAGTGATTGATTCTGGTTTATTGTTGTTTTTTGTTTGCAGGAAATTTTACAGAATCCCAATGGACGTACTGTCTACAAACACTGCTGTTTTGAAGGAAAAATGCTGGCTGCAAGTCAACCCGCACGGTGTCGCAACACCGGGCCGCAACACCACTTCAAAATCCTTGTGTTTCAATGCTAAATCTCACAATGACTCAGGTAATCATGAATTCCAGGATACTGATTCTGATGAACTCACCTTTGAAAGTGTGCAGGCTATGTATGAAGAGCTATACGAAGATTGGATCAAAAGAAATAAAATAAATTTTATGCTCTCAAAGGAAAATACTGAGTGAAAGAGTAGCATGTCTCGACTGGAAGTCTTGTTGAGTAAGAAGGACCTCGAACTGTGCAAAGTCAAGGATGATCTTGAGAAGGCCACAAAGACTATTGCTAAATTCAGCTCAAGTTCATTAAAACTTGACTCAATGCTAACTATGGGAAAGGACAACAGAACTGGTCTTGGATATGTTGAAAACACATATGAACATGGTGAAACTTCCAACTCTAAATCAAAATCAACCGTGTTTGTAAAGGCAAGTGAAGACTGCTCTGTCCCCTTAATAGTGAAACCTCCCATGAAGACTCTGTCACTCTCAAAGCAAGCCTCGGAACGATTGCTGAAACAAAACAGAGCTTCCTCTTCTCATTTGAAAGTTGACCCGCCAGTGAAGATGCCACAAACCAAGAAGCCAGTGTCAACTTCTAAATCAAAGCAAAGAAAGCGACATTTTATTTGCCACTAGTTTCATAAGCCAGGTCACATCAAACCTTTCTGTTTTAAACTGAGAAATGACTATATGAACTAGCATGCAAATCTGGTGTTGCCCACTGTGTTGCCCAACACCAGGCGCAACACAACAGTCAAGAAACCTCCTGTGAAGAAAGTTTGGGTACCAAAAGCTGTTATTCATTGCAATATCATTTATACTTATTTAAAAACTAACATTGCATGTGCATGGTACTTTGACAGTGGGTGCTCACACCACATGACCGGATCTAAAGAACACCTCACGGATTATGTTGAAGTAAAAAGTGGGCGCGTAACCTATGGTAGTGGTGCCAAAGGAAGAATTGTAGGCAAAAGAACCCTGAATGTTGACGGGCTTCCTGAACTTCATAATGCTCTACACGTTGAAGGACTTAACTCAAATTTAATAAGCATAAATCAACTTTGTGATGATGATTTACATGTTAAGTTCAATAAAAATAATTGTGAAGTTTTTAATGATGCCAATGTTTGTGTAATGTCAGGTACTTGTTCAGCTGACAATTGTTATCAATTGGGAGAAGGTGATGGTTGCCGAAGTGCCAAGATAAATGATTTGTACCTATGGCATCAAAAACTGGGACACGTGAGTATCAATACCTTGAAGAATCTGCGTAAGTTTGATGCTGTGAGAGGTATGCCCAATTTAAATTTAAGTGCCGTGTATGCCTGTGGTTCATGTCAGAAAAGTAAACAAACCCGTGTTGCGCACCCGGTGTTGCAACACTTTGGAACAACATGGTGCCTTGAACTCTTGCATTTGGATCTAATGGGTCCGATGGAAGTTGAAAGTTTGGGTGGTAAGAAATATTCGTTTGTTTGTGTTGATGATTTTTCACATTTTACTTGGGTAAGTTTTCTTATAGAAAAATCTGATACATTTGATTCTTTTAAGAAGTTGCATGCTAGGATAACAAATCTGTATGATATGAGAGTGGTTAAAATAAGAACCGATCATGGTGAGGAGTTCGAAAATTCTCATTTTATTTCTTTGTGCTATAAGAATGGTATTACTCATGATATTCATCTCCGAAGACCCCTCAAAAAATCGGCATAGCTGAAAGAAAAAATCGAACCTTTCGAGAAATGGCTCGGGTCATGCTTAGTTCTAAGAATGTGTCAAAATGTTTTTGGGCCGAAACTTTAAATACAACATGTCACATTTCCAACCGTGTTTATTTAAGAAGTGGTTCTACAATGACCTCATATGAGATTATCACGGGAAGAAAACCAAACCTTAAATATTTTTATATTTTTGGATGTGTATGTTATGTGTTGAATGATAGAGATCATCTAGCTAAATTTGATTTCAAAAGTGATAAATGTCTTTTTCTTGGATATTCTACTAATGGTCGTGCTTATCGTGTATTTAATCTGAGAACTAGGACTACAATGGAATCAATTAATGTTGTGTTTGATGATCTTGCAGATCTGACAGTTAAAACACCGGAGGATGATGTAGAAGAATTGCTGGATATAAGTGAGGCACTGACCAGAAACAGTGTTGAGTCTGGTGTTGAGACCAGTGAAGCAACACCAAGCACAACATCGCTTCTGAACCGAACATAAACTGTGGATAATGATAACGATGATGATGATGATGATGATGTGGTAATCAATGGTGGAAAAGAAATTCCCAGCAAAATTCAGAAGAATCATCCATCATCACAAATCATTGGTGAACTACATGAAGGTGTGCAAACTAGAAAAAAAGATAACGTTGACTACCGAAAGATGATTGGACTAATCTGCATGAACTCTACGTTTTCCCAGGTAAGTCACTCGTGTTTCGTGTCTCAAATTGAAACCAAGAATATTAATGATGCACTAAAAGATGAATTCTGGGTCAATGCAAGCGCAATGATGTATGGATTTAGTGCCTAGACCTTTAAATACCAATGTTATTGGAACAAAATGGATTTTCAAGAATAAAACAGATGAATCTGGTAACATTGTTTGGAACAAAGCTCGGTTGGTAGCTCAAGGGTATACACAGGTTGAGGGGGAGGATTTTGATGAAACCTTCGCTCCTGTAGTCCCGAATTGAGTCAGTCCGACTGATGCTTGGCATAACATGTCATATGCACATCAAATTGTATCAAATGGATGTAAAAAGTGCTTTCTTGAATGAAATTCTGAATGAGGAGACCTATGTTAGTCAACCTAAAGGATTTAAAGATCCCCATCACTTGGACCATGTCTACAAATTGAAGAAGGCTTTGTATGGACTGAAACAGGCTCCACGGGTATGGTATGGTAGGTTGGCTGAATACTTGATAAACCTGGGCTTCAAACGAGGTGAGGTTGACAAAACCATTTTCATTCAAAAACTGAAATCTGATATTTTGATCTGTCAAGTATACGTAGATGATATTATGTTTGGTTCTTCATCTGAAATACTTGTGAATAACTTTGTGGATTGCATGTCATCACATTTCGAAATGAGCATGGTAGGAGAACTAAATTTCTTTCTTGGATTACAAGTTAAGTAATTTCATGATGGTATATTGTGACAACTCAAGTGTTATAGACATTTCTTAGAATCATATTAAACACTCTCGAACAAAACACATAGACATAAGACGTCACTTTATTCGAGATTTGGTTGAAAAATGCATAATTCGACTGGAATTTGTTAGGACTGAGAATCAACTGGCTGATATATTCACGAAACCTTTGGACTTTGAGAGATTTTCCAATCTTCGGAAGTCTCTCAGCATGTGCGTACAATAATCACACACACATGTTGTCATTGGTGTTGCCAACACCGGTGACAACACCATTTTTGCATGTCTATTTTTAGGATGTAATGCATACTGCATAATCATAACCATCCTATTTATTTGTGTAATGTTTGAACAGTGAAGGCAATTTCTGAAAGGTACTCTCTGAGTGTTCATACTTCCAATCAAATGTTGAGGAATAAATTATGCTCAATCCAAGGCATCAAGTAGTTGAGGATATTCATGAAAATCGTGATCTTGTCTAATGTGAAAAAGTGACTTGAAAAATGTGAGCATAAGGAGAAAAACAGAAAAGAGGTAAATAAAAATATTGTTTAGAAGAAAATGGAAAAAGCTACCTAGAGGAGTCCATTGAAGACCGTTTTTCTAGTGTGGGAGCTACCACTTCTAAGTAAAAATAGTAATGGAAAAAGCTACCTAGGGGAGTCCATTGAAGACCGTTCTTCTAGTGTGGGGGCTACCATTTCTGAATCAAAATAAAATTTTATGGGAGTTTGAATAAAACTCAGTGGTGTTGCCAGGAGGTGTTGCCAACACCAAGTTCTGACACAGCACAGTTTATACACTGCCTGACATTTTGATAATTCATCATATTGGAGGCATATTTAGGACATACATATTGATTTTTGTTTCGTGAATTCATCATGTGCAGTGACATATCAGTGTTGACCTATGACAGTTGATAAAAACCTTGATTACCTAGATTTTGAATTTATGTGTATACTTGTGTCGGTGAATTATAATCGACGTAGGTTTTACTGGATATTCTTTTGAAATCGTCGTAACACGAGTTTGAATCAATTTTACTGTTTGATTTTGGTAATTACACTTGCTTGTTCTCATTTACCATTGCAATTTTTTTACTCTCGTGATTTTTCTTGTGCGTCTTTGTGTATAACTCCTAATATACCTTTATAACTTTCTCTCACGTTCTACAGGTGGCTGAAGATACTGCTGATACTGAGTCCGATGCTGTCAACACCGTGGACAACATTGACTCTTTTTGATTATGATGTTCTTCAAAGATCAAGGACTATTTGATATGTTTGTCAAGTTCACCCCGACTGTCATCAACGAATTATACAATACCCCTGCGGATGAAGAAAATGAAATCACAGAAGACATCAATGCTTTCACTGCTGAACTCCTTTCTTCTTCTTGATCTTTGGGATACTTGAGTTATAGGGGTTTCTCAAAGAAGATGATGAGACCTTTTTGATGTGAGCAAAACCCTCAAGATCGCTTCGCCTTATTTCAAGGGTAACAAGAAACTGGACCTACCTTGGTCAATTACTGGTGTTGCAAATGGTGTTGGCAACATAGCATCCTCGTCCACTTCCACTCCCGATGTATTTGTCATGCTCTATGTTTCTCACTTACAGGACAAAATTGGCTTTGATCTACAGCAGATTCAAAAGGCCAAAGGATTCATTGCTTCCTACGTGGCTGAGTATAGTCTGCTTTTGGAAGTTGGCTTACATTCTGGCCAAAAAAAGGGAGTAGCAGGACCAAAAATGCAAAAGAATGATGCTGAAATATCTGGAGTTGCTGATATTGAATGAATACTTATACTCTGTCTTTAATGTTGTTTTTGGGTTGCTTTGCGTGATTAATGAATTTCTCATTCGTATGTCTTCTTATGTTTTCGGGTGTTCTAATGATGGTGTTGACAACACTATCAACAACACCAGTGCTCTAACATGTTTAATTCAGGGAGAGATGAACTTTAACTCAGGGGGAGATACATTCTAACGCAGGGGGAGCTTAACTGACTATGATGCTTACCAAGATTATCATTTTTGGATGTTTTGTCCAGAAATGCAAAAAGGAGGAGATTGAAAGGAATATTTTATTCCTTTATTATTTTGATAAATTGATATCATCAATTTAATATTTTGCCTGTCTAGATTATGAAATCTTGATTGATTTATTTCTAAATGATAAGATCTTGGTTGATTTATATCTAGATATTATAGGATTTGTTTTTAATATTATTTTTATCTCCAATATATTTTATCTTTGTTTGAAAGTGTTTTATATCTAATGAAAATCTTGTTTCCATATTTTGTAGGACTCTTCTATGGAATAGCTTTTAGGTCAAACCATTGATATAAATATGTATAGCCTCACAGTCGTACAAGGGTGGTTGTGGAGAGAGAATAAAAAGGCTTTAGAGAGAGAGAGGTTTTGGAGAGAGAAAGTGTGGCAGTGAGGGGCTTTTCATAACGTTGGACATAGAGCTTTTCATTGAGAAGAAAAATCACAAGAAGTCCAACATTTATTGTGCTCTAAATTTTTGTGTGATCGTGTGATCACTTTGTTGTGGAGAGGAGCTGCTGGAGTTTTTGGGAGTGCGCGTGTAGGTCGGCTAAGGAGTTCTTGCATAGAAGAAATATACGAGGGCCGAGCCTATTTTGATGAGACGTTTTTGTGTGATCGGTTGATCACTTTACAGCGTATGAGAGCTGCTGGATTTTTCTGAACACACAGAGAGTTCAGATATTGAAGATTTTCGTGTTAAAGATTTTTTGTGATTGATTCACATATACCGTGTTGCTGATTAGTGTTGACAACACTCAAGAACAACACTGACGCAGAGTGTTGATCGAAGAGTGGTTGTGTTTGTTTTAAGCAATACATTTGTTTTTATTTTATGCATCTAGTTTTTATGTGGTTTGTTTTGATGCATTTTTAATTCCTTAGAGTCTCAAGGAATTTGGTTTTGTTTTCTCACTAGTATTGTTTTGGTGTAAACGATTTACCTAATTTTTCTAGTGAATTTTTTGTCATGAGACATCGCACAAGTATTCGTACTTGTGCATAATTTAAAACTGATGTTTATTTGTTAAATATATATTTGTTTGTTAATACTAAATTTTCGCTGCACGTTGTGTGCTCGTGTTGACAACACCAGAGCACAACACTAACTTCTGATACACACATTATAATATTTTAATTTTCTGTACGTTTATGAGCGAAAATTCCTTACAACCTTGTTTTCAGTGCCCACTTGCCACTTGTATTCTTAGATGTTGACTTCATGTAACGCTGTTCTACTTTTCTATCATGTCACATCAATAGGATCTTGTCAGGAACGCTCATCGAGGTAAGATTTTACCTATGTCGCACTCGAGTGTGACACTGTTATCGAGATACTCGAGTAGAAATCACTCGGGAGCTTGTAAAAAAGAGCCCGGGCTTTCGGTAGCCAGGGGAGAAAATATCTCAGACATTCACCTGCCCAGCTGCTGAAGAAATCATCCTGTCATTTGACTCTGATTTTCGTTATTCATTTAATATCTCGAGTCATTCATGACCCGAGCTCTCACGAGATATCAATACCTAACAAAAAAAATCTCGTTTCATTTCATCTTATCAAATATGATCTTAGCATATTTCTCAATCATGTATTTAAAAATTAATATTTAATAACGAAATCAAGTAAAAAAATTAAAAAATCTAATATATATCAATAAATATTCATATTTCGAGATACCATCCCATTTTCATCGGTAGCTGACTTACTTTCCCAGACAACTTTCCCAAGCATCAAATTACAGGTGGCGTGCTGCTACAACAGGTGTACGATTTCCGCACCGCCACCTTTCTCTCCTTCCTTTTAATTTAATTAATGTCACCAAAATAAAATGGTGAACAATGTTCTCTGATTTACAGAACCCTATTTCATTTCATCTTTGATTAATCGATATATCACAACACGAAACAGTATCGCAGCCATGTTTACAGCCAAGAATACGCTTCTGAACCTTTCAAAGTCTCTGTCTCACAACAATCCTTCGTTCCCTCTTCGTCCTAAAGCCTCTACAGTTTGCTTCACTTCTAATTCACGGGTAAACTTAATGCAATATTACTTTATTTCAAATGATATTTTTTTCCTGATTAAACTCATTAATAATTGGTTATTTCAGGCACGACTTGCTACCAACGATGGCGGCAGGAGAGAGTACAGTCGGTACAATGCTGACGAGGCCGTGCAAGAACCAGGAAATGGGGCTGATTCTCACAAAGCCGCTAGGGATGCCACAAACGAAACGGTGGACAAAACAAAGGAAAAAACAGGCGAAATGAAGGAAAACGTGAAGGAGCACGCTGAGATTACGATGAACAAGACTATGGAATCTAAAGACAGAGCGGCGGGAACTGGGGACGACATGAAAGAGAAGGCGAAAGAGAAAACCGAGGACGTGAAAGAAAAGGGCAAGGAAGAACTAGGCTCCATTGGTGACAAGGCCCATGAGATGCGTGAAAAGACTATGGACGCCGCCGGCAGTGCAGCCGACAAAACTAAAGATTACGCGTACGAAGCGAAGGAGACGACAAAGGATACTGCCGGGACCGCGGGCGAGAAGTCTAAAGGCGCGGCGGAGACGATTATGGATACAGCGCAGAATTTAGGAGAGAAGGCGAAGCAAACTGCGCAGGGAGCTTGGGGAGTGGCCAAAGATCAAACTCAGAAGATCAAGGAGACGGTGGCGGGGAAATCGGGTGGAGTTGACGTGGATGACTACATCGAAGAACATGTGAAGAAGCCGGCGAGCGAGACTAAGGAGAAGGTTAGAGAAGATGTGGTGGATTCGACGAGGCGCCATTAAGCTTTTGAATGATACGTCGGTCTCTAGATGGCGTTGGAATAAATTCTTTTATTTCCCTGATACTAATTCTTGGGTTTAAGAATAAAAATTATTTTGCTGTTTGCATTTTTGATTTTCTACTGGATTCACAAAAAAAATAAAAATTAATCATGTAGCTTCAAAAAGAAAAGTCGGCTTATATATATTTTTAAAATAGACACAAAATATTAACAATATAATATTAATGGGTAAAGATTCAATTTATTATTGAGTTTCAAATTAATTATGTTTAACATCGTTATACACTTCAAAAAAATCTATAACTACGAGAAGATTTTTATTATTCAAAGGAGGATGATTTTATGTTTAAATTTTTTAGTTCTCGATTAACATCTTTAAATTATTTTCTGACATGAGCATCGGAATGTCTACGTCAGACAAACATCGTCGTTTCTGACGTTTGTTTGTAACACATGTGATATTTGTATAGATTTCTCTCCATCAGCTACTTAGATCCGTTAATCACAATTTTTGGTTACATCAACTATTAATATATAACATTTTAATTTTAAATATGATCAATGAATGCAAGCTATGTATTTTTCCTGACAGCGAGGATATAAGGGTAATTTAAAACTTAGAAAAATAGATCCGATGCATAAACACTTAGAATTTGGATGACAGGCAGCCTTCCAGATTATCCAGAAAGTAGTGGAAATCACAACTCAACAAATCCACGCGGAAACCCGATATTTCTTCAATAAATTAATCGGATAATTGCAAAAGCCAGGTAATGGGAATTAATGTTATATTAATAATTTTTGTCTTTAATCAATAGCTGATTTGTCAGTAACACGATAAAAATAGTTAGTCCAACACGAAATTTAATTTGAAATATTTTTCTTATTAACATTTTAGGCATATTTTACATTTCACACACTTGTAATGATGGCTTAGTGTCCAACAACATGGTATCATACGGACCATTTTTATCCGATTGTTACACGACATCAGACAAGTTATCAATTTGTACGTCGCGTCGATTTGCATCCCAATAGTTAAACTTTCAAATTTGAAAAATCAACTTCAAAATTTTAGGTGTATCAATTATAAAAATGAAATAAAATACACTGTGATTAGAATGGAACCTAAAACATCAAGTAAATTAGAAAATATTTACTTTTTTTAAAAAAAATCTTAGTACAAATGTAATAATCATAATTACCGTTTGTTTCGATATATTATTTATTCATATTTTATCCAATCTAATATCATGTTTGATGTACTATTATTTATTCATCTATCAGTCAATTATTTTACATCAATCAAATTATCAAATATTTATCTCATATCAATCAAATCATTGAATTAAAATTACAATATTATCTATAATAAATAATATTATAAATATTTTATTAATATTTTCGACATGACAAAACAGTAATATTGCATGATCTAAAATTTAATCACATTAGTCAATCAAATCAAACATTATATTAGCTATCATTTTTATATATTTTATTATTACAAAATATAGTAGGTCTCTCGTGAGAAGGTCTCACGAATCTTTATATGTGAGACGGGTCAACCCTACAGATATTCACAATAAAAAATAATACTCTTAGCATAAGAAGTAATATTTTACATGGATGACCCAAATAAGATATCAGTATCACAAAATACGACCCGTGAGATCGTCTCACACAAATTTTTGTCTACAATATTACTTATCTCTATACTATTTTTCTCTCTCATGTAACGAACCAAACGGTAAAAGTACAATAGAAGTGTACAATTGTTTTCTCACAATTTTTGCGGAATTACTGATTTAAATTAGATACGGCTCTAGCTAAGATAAATTTATTAAAAACATATATGCCCACATGTCAATTCTTAGACTTCGATATGAATAAATCGCTCTTAGTGGTATAAATCTGTTCCAATAATAATAATAAAATAAAATAAAACGTGAATTTAATCCTATGTTACAACAAAATCTCCATGCTCTAATAAAGAAAAAAATAAAATAAACCCCACCGATGAACAGGAGATGATGTAGTCAATCCACAACTTTGTTTTAAGTAAGTCGTCTATGAAATGGTCTCATATATCTATATTCGGATTGATTCGTCTATATTTATAATGAATAATAATATTTTTGATATAAAAAATAATATTTTTCTATGATCCTAACATGGAAAACTATTTCATTGAGTTTTTTCTGTTATTTGTCTCAAGACAGAGATCCTCGGACATGACCCGTCAATCGATACAAAAGGTAGAAATAAAATCGTCTGATATTTTGAAATAAAATGAAATTAAGATTTAACATCATATTCAAGGAAAAAAGACCAAAATGATTAAACAGAGTAGATAAAGATAAGATAGTGGTATTGTCAAAACTGAAAGGCAACATATCTGACTGGCACAACCTCCATCCCGCTACCTCCAAGCTGGCTGCGACGCCTACCGGCCGGCAGCTGTACCTGAAAACTCAGCCTCCCAATTTGTGCATGTTCTAGTGCTCCATATATTATTTTGTCCTACTTTTCCCTGAACTGTGTGATATGATCATTTATTTCCCTGTCTTATGCAGTAAGGATTTTATTCTGATTTAATCTACTTAATTTCGTCGATCCACACATGTTTTCTTTTCATGTTAATGCCAAACACAAGTTTGCGGTTTGGTACACAGGAAAGGATTCCGTTGATCACTAAATTTGACTCTCCATGTCCAAATATTCGAGGATATCTGCACGCACACTTACTTGTTTAATTGTGTGATCTCTCTTTTACTTGAACCTTAGCGGAGGAACAAGAAAATGAAGTGTTTTTTTCTTCATTTCGTTCTGACGTTCTTGAAAGAAAAAAGATCTAGTTTTTAGATTACATTTGTCCTATCTGGATAAGGGTGAAAAGCGGAGCTTTGGTTTCTGATATTCATAATCTCAACAAAAAATTTGGGATTGGATTACAAGAATATTATTAGCTAGAGATGAATATAATCTTCAAGTCCACGTTAAACTCGCGCATTTAAAGCTTCTACACTCAAATTCATTTGAACCCGATCCTCTTACTGACTATTATATATACGCTGGCCCATCTATATATATACACACAGACGAGCAAACATGCAGGAAGGGGGAAGCCAAGAGTATTTGAATCGTGTTCAAGATCGGAGACAGACGCCGCCGCAGATACCGGATTTTCAAGGGGACGAGAACCATCATCAACCGCCACCGTCCCAGAAGTGTCCGCGCTGTGATTCTTCCAACACCAAGTTTTGTTATTACAACAACTACAGCCTTTCTCAGCCGCGGTACTTTTGCAAGGCTTGTAGGAGGTTTTGGACTCACGGTGGTACCCTGAGAAACGTTCCAATCGGAGGCAGTATCTGTAAAAGCAAACGGTGGAAACCTTCATCATCTTCACCGAACACTGAGATGGCCAGAGGAAATCAATCTCTATCACCCCCACGTCCGTCTCAAAATTTGATCAGTACCGGCGTGATTTCGGGTCAATCATTAATGAGGACTTCGCCTACAGTTAATATTTCGCCATTAGGGAATATCTTATTCTACCCTGCTGGTGGCGCAGTTCTGCCTTCTTTGTGTTAGCCAATATCGAGAAGATCGGATCACAAAAATTAATTTCTTGTGAATTTCAATCATCTCTTCTTCATAGGATCGATTGTTCTACGTATTTAACACGAATTAATTAATTACAACACACAGAAATTATAGATTACCCTTGAAGCGTGTTTTCGATCTTTCTCTGCACTAGATCTACGCTCCAAACCTCCAAGCCTTCTCCAGTGTTCTCTCAAACTCTAAACGTAGGATTGTGTGTGGTCACTTATTACAATATCACATATATAATATATATTTGTAATATCTTGTAACATAAAAGATAATGACAATATCTTTTTAAAATATAAATTTAAATGGACAGAATATATTATACCATATCTATAAGATTAGATGATAAACTTCCATGTAATATAATAGTCCAAATAAATTTATCCCACATATACCATAAATTATAACTCATATAATTTATCCGAGATTATATTAGAGCCACCAAAGAGACCTGGTCGGATTCAATTAAATTAAGCTCTAAATTAATTTGATTCAATCAACTCATGATTAATCAAAATAATTTATTAATCTTATTCTACTTCACTAAAAGAATAAGATTGCACTATCAAATTAATTGATATTACTAAAGCACAAAATCAATAATTATATCATCTGATTTATCGACCCAACATATCACCCATGTCGATCAATTAGAATATCTGAGACAGGGTATCATGATCATATAACCCATATTAGATATTCATAGCTTCTCAACCCTCATCTTCTCTTTAACAGTCCCATGTGATCACATCACATAATTAACTCAACAAGAATGTTGAATTACTGAGCTCAGATTTTACTGTCTTCTAGAAGAACTTGTGAGTTTATGATTCATACCTATTGACTAGGTGACATATTTCATATTACGAACATATGTTCTTTGTTATTTCACTTTGATTCCCAAAACATCAAGATATTGACCAATAGTTTGGTCTTACTCATTGATGTATCAAAGAACTTCAAGTTAGTAATCAAAGTTCATTATCCGTTCAGGATTAAGGTGTTATGTACGACAATCTAGTGATTTTGAATTAGTATGGTCAAATCAAATTCAAATCTCACGTGGTCCAGTCCAATACAACAAAATGTATCCCTAATTTTATTACAAAACCAAAGATAGGCTTCAATAAAATTGAGACGATCTTATCAAAATAATTTGTCCTAATTTATTTACCGATCGTGGACGATAAAGCTTTGGGTTGAATTATAAATTGAATCTTTCTGTGTTTAACGACTTAAACACTCAATTTATAATAATACAACAATCCAATGGACATATGCATTGCTCAAAATAAATTTATTTAAACAAACAAATGAACATTATTCTAATTTCAAAATGTCATCAACATATAACAAAAGTACTCGATGGGCATCATACTACCGAACATTATTTTATCCTCCACTTGCCCTAGAGTAAATGAGTCATGTCTAGTACACCCATATTTCGAATATGTTCCTCAAAAGCTCTAGCAGGTAAGCTTAAAAGCTGCGTAAGCTTTTGGTGAAAGGATCAGCAAGATTTTCAGCAGATGCTAACTTGCACACTGTCACGTCTCCTCATTGAATAATATCCCTCACTGGGTGATATTTTCATTCAATGTGTTTTCCATTCTTTTGCATTTGCCACTGCACCACTGTTATCACAATATAAAGTAATGAAATTTGATGCAACAGGAACAACCTCAAGGCTTAGCAAAAAACTTTTTCAGCCAAACGGCTTCTTTTGCTGCTTCACAAGCCGCTACATACTCCGCTTCCATTGTGGAATCAGCAATACATGATTGCTTGATACTCCTCCAAACAACGGCACCACCACCCAATGTGAACACAGATCCTGATGTAGATTTACAAGAATCTCTATCAGCTTGAAAATCAGAATCAGTATAACCCACAGGTGCCAACTCTGAAGCCGAATAAACCAACATATACTCTCTAGTTCTGCGAAGATACTTGAGAATATGCTTTACAGCAATCCAGTGCTCTGGTCTTGGGTTTGACTGATATCTACTAACAATCCCAACAACATAACAAATATCTGGTCGAGTGCATAGCATAGCATACATAAGACTTCCTACAGCCGAAGCATAGGGAACTCTTTTCATGTATTCCACTTCACTTGGATTCTTGGGATTGTGATTCTTTGACAAGTGAATTCCATGTCTAAAAGGTGTTTGACCTTTCTTGTAATTTTTTATTGCATACCTCACCAATATTTTATCAACATATGAAGATTGAGATAAAGCAATCCGTTTGTTCTTCCTATCCCGAAGGATTTGGATACCTAGAACATAACTTGCTTCTCCCAAGTCTTTCATGTCAAACTATTGAGACAACCAATTTTTGGCAGATGTCATCACCCCTACATTATTCTCAATAAGTAGGATGTCATCCACATATAGCACAAGAAAAATCACCTTGTCATCCAAAATTTTCTTATAGACACAAGGCTCATCAAGATTTTGATCGAACCCATAATCTTTCACAAATTGATCAAATATGATGTTCCAAGACCTAGACGTCTGCTTAAGTCCATAAATAGACTTTTTCAGTTTGCATACTTTATGCTCTTGACCGTTGTGAATAAAACCATCTGGTTGTACCATATAAATGGTTTCGTCAAGATTTCCATTAAGAAATGTTGTCTTAACATCCATTTGCCACACCTCATAATCAAAATGAGCTGCAATGCATAAGAGGATCCGAATAGACTTTATCATAGCCACATGTGAGAAGGTTTCATCGTAATCGATTCCTTCTCGCTGGCTAAAACCTTTGGCTACCAATCTAGCCTTAAATGTCTCCATTTTTCCGTCTATTCCTCTCTTTCTCTTGTAGACCCACTTATACCCTATAGGTTTCACCCCTTCAGGAATGTCTACAAGAACCCAGACGGAGTTAGTGTACATGGATCTACATTTCTGATTCCATGGCACTCCTCCATTGGTCAGCGTCAACATCCTCCATAGCTTCTTTGTACGTGATGGGATCCTTCTCTTGTTCAATGGAAACCGCATCAAACGATTCTCCATAGAGCAAGTATCTAGAAGGTTGTCGAATGAACCTCCCTCTACGTCTAAGTTGTGGAGGTTCTTGGTTGATTGAAATTGATTGTCGTTGTCTTAAGTTCTCTTCTTGACCATTTCCTTCATTCTCCATTTGGATATGATGGGGTGACCGATCATTGGAACCAATGTCTTCTACCACTTCATTTGTTTGGAAACCAGTGGTTAATGGTGGTAGAAATTTGAATTCAAACTGAGTAGGTTCAGTGCGGATCTCTGGAGTAGATGATTTAGCAATCTCTTCCAAAAGAACCTTACTCTTTGATTCACTCTCTTCTATGTGCTTGTCCTCTAAGAAGGTTGCATTTGTACTTACAAATATCTTTTGTCTTGAGGACTATAGAAGTAATATCCTCTTGTTCCCTTAGGATATCCAACAAACATGCATAATTCTGATCTAGTTTCCATTTTATCCATTTTTCTCTTTAGCACATAAGCATGACATCCCCATATCCGAATATGTCTTAGATTAGGCACGCGCCCATTCCACAATTCAAGAGGTGTCTTAGAGACAGAATTAGAAAGAACCATGTTCAATAAGTATATTGCAGTTTGGATAGCATATCCCCAAAAAGATGTACTGAGCTTAGAGAAACTTAGCATGTACATAACCATGTCCAACGAAGTCCTATTTCTTCTTTCAGAGACACCATTCTGCTGAGGTGTAGCTGGTGCACTCAATTAGGATATCATCCCATTATCTGATAAGTATGTTCTAAAGTCATTGGATAGATACTCGCCACCTCTGTCTGATCGAAGTGTTTTTATGCTCTCACCTAATTGTTTTTCCACTTCATTTCTGAATTCCTTGAACTTTTCAAAAGATTCAGATTTGTGGGACATTAGGTAAACATAATCGTATCTAGAGTAATCATCAGTGAATGTGATGAAATACTCAAATCTACCTCTAGCTTGTACACTAATTGGTCCACATACATCAGTGTGCACTAACTCCAAAACTTCATTGGCTCTATGTACTTTAGATTTAAAAGATCTCTTAGTCATCTTACCTTCCAAACATGATTCACATACAGGCAAGAATTCCATCCTTTAAATTACTTAAAGGACCATCCTTTACCAACCGTTGAATTCTATTAAGATTGATATGACCAAGTCTCAAGTGCCACAAACAAGTTTCATTAGTCGGAGACAATTTAATTCGTTTGTTGGATTCAATGTGATGCAAAGAGCTGTCATCATGTTTTAAGACATACAAATCGTTATTCAAATGTCCCTTGCAAATAAGGGCTTTATTCAAGGTAATATCAACCACCATTTTTGAAAAATGACATAATATCCTTGTCTAAACAATAAAGCAACATAAATCAAATTTCTAGTAATCTCCGGAACATAATAACAATGTCTTAAAACCAAATGTTTATTATTCGAAAAATTAAGATAAACAATTCCAACAGCTTTTGTAGACGCCACAGCTCCTGTACCAACTCTTAGAGTATTTTCCCCTTCATTGAGGCTTCTGGTTACTTGGAACCCCTGCAAAGTATTGCATATATGATTAGTGGCTCCAGAATCTACAATCCAAGTATCAGTAGAATCAACCACTAAACAAGACTCAATAAAAGATAACTCACCACTAGCTTGCTTCTTGGAAGCTAGATATTCTTGGCAGTTTCTCTTCCAATGACCCTTTTCTCCACAATGGAAACATTTTCCCTTAGGCTTGCCATCTACCTTGACCTTTTTTTCATTTTGTTGTGGACCCTTCTTGTTGGGCTTCTTCCTTTTATTCCCATTTTTACCTTTCGGCTTGGAATAAGATGGCCCAGCAGAAGCAACAACAAATGCATCACCAGTTTTAGTCTTAAGAACACTTTCAGCATTTTGGAGTTCCTTCATCAGCTCAGTCAGGGACATATTTAGCTTATTCATGTTATAGCTAACTTTAAACTGTGAGAACATCTCAAGGAGAGTCTCAAGTGCCATATCAACATGAGTCTCTGATTTGATTTAAGCCCCTAACACCTCAACCACGTTAAACTGAGCGATCAATGCAAGCATATGATCTCTCACGGACGTCCCAGGTTTCATGCGCATGTTCATAATAGTTCTAATGGCTACTTGTCGTGCCTGACGTCCTTGATGCTCAAACATTTCTTGGAGGATATCCATGATTTTTGTAGCAGTGTCCATGTTCTGATGTTTCTGTTGCAGCACATTTGAGATGGATCCCAAAATGTAGCAACGGGCCATCTCATCAGAGCTGATCCACTTATCATAAGCCTGCCTTTGAGCTACTGTGGACTCCGCCGTAGGCACCGATGGACATGGTTCATTGAGCACATATAATTGTGTTTCTCCGCAGTTAAGACAATCAACAAATTACGTTTCCAATCAATGTAACTTTCTCCGACTAGTTGGTTGTTGGTTAATATCATAGACATTGAATTTCCAGACATTTTTCTGAAATTAAAATAAATTTTAATGAGCAATGCAATAAATAAAATTATGTGTTATGCATGAAATGCATTTGTAGATACCAAAAAACTACTACAATACAGCAATTTACCTAAAACTCCAAAATACACAATTTTTTCTTTAGGAAAAAAAACATGTTATTTATAGCTAGGCTGAGACTCTCCCACTAAATTCAATATATCTAGCAACTCATGCAATATCAATTTAGTATTGCTTGATTTTGGCCATCAAAAGATATTGTAAGAATATTCTATAGGAAATTCTCAAAATATCATTGATTTAAGTGTATACCCTTAAATTAATTATTTATCAAGTACCAAATTAATTATGTCACCTATGGGGTGGTTACAATTAATTTTACTATAAAATAATTATAATAATGGGTCCAATCAAGTAACCAAAACAATGTAGCCCTCCAATAAGGAGACCAATAAAATTGGCACGAGGCATACATATATTCTTACTAATGGACTAATAAGGGAGACTGTGGGCTTATTTAAAATATACCCTCTCACACTTAATATTTAAATTTAATTTTGGGTTTTATCCGATTAATAAAATCATGACTATTTTAACTCTTAAAATAGTTCAATTATTAATCATAATATTTATTCTCTAAACTAAAAATTATAATAGAAAATAAATAAAATTTTATGCATGACAATATGATACCTAAAGCGGTGTTTATGCAATCTACATGACAAGATGCATGAATGACAATTAATTTCGTAATTAAATCAATATAAGCAATAATTAAAGCAAGAACAAATTTATGGCCCAACCTAGACACACAAAAAAATTAAAGATCTAATTGATCCCAATTTGGCCCAATTCTTCAATTTTTTAAAAAATGTGTCCAGTCCAAGTTATTAATCCAGCAACCTGGTTTGGCCCATGAATAATTTTCCGAATCCGACCCGAAAGCCCATGACCCGAACCTGCGATCCATCTTCTGCAACCCTACAGAAAATGTTGCCGCCACCGTCGCCACTGCTGGAATCGCCGAAAACCTGCGGACGTGAAGATTTGATTTTTCATGGTGAAATCCAGATTTGCTTTTTCATGGTGGTTTTAGGAATTTGCAGAACAGGTCCCTGACGTTTTGAAGAAGACGCACTCTGGTCCCTGGAATCCTTTGGACGAAATTTCCTTCTGGTCCTTATGGTTTTAATTGAAATTGCATCCGGCCCTCCAGTTCTTTAAACAGAAATAGAAAAGCACAAATCCGAAAAATACAATAAAAATTGCACGAAAATATACAAGGGGAAACATGGAGTCGTAATCCAACCCCTTGGTTACAGACTCGAAAATACGAAGTACAATTTCACCAAAAAAATATGGCCATAAACTGTTCAAAAATAAATAAATCAATCCATTGAAACCACAATCACATAAATCTAACACCGCTTTAAACTAAACATGCATAAATAAATAATTAATTCGAAATACACAAAACAATATCAAAACCCGTGGCTCTGATACCATATGTTAGCCAAGATCAAGAAGATCGGATCACAAAAATTAATTTCTTGTGATTTCAATCATCTCTTCTTCACAGGATCGATTGTTCTACGTATTTAACATGAATTAATTAATTACAACACACAGAAATTAGAGATTACTCTTGAAGCGTGTTTTCGATCTTTCTCTGCACTAGATCTACGCTCAAAATCTCCAAGCCTTCTCCGGTGTTCTCTCAAACTCTAAACGTAGGATTGTGTGTGGATCACTTGTTACAATATCACATATATATAATATATATTTGTAATATCTTGTAACATAAAAGATAATGACAATATCTTTTTAAAATATAAATTTAAATGGACAGAATATTATTATACCATATCTAGAAGATTAGATGATAAACTTTCATTAAATATAATAGTCCAGATAAATTTATCCCACATATACCATAAATTATAACTCATATAATTTATCCGAGTTTATATTAGAGCCACCAATGAGATCGGGTCGGATTCAATTAAATTAAGCTCCAATAAATTAATTTGATCCAATCAACTCATGATTAATCAAAATAATTTATTAATCTTATTCTACTCCAAAAAAAATAAGATTCACTCTCAAATTAATTGATATTATTGAATAACAAAATCAATAATTATATCATCTGATTTATCGACCAAACACTTTGACTGTCATGCAACCTTTACCCAAAGGAGTGAATCAAGTGACGGCTTCGGTCAGTTTTGGCGGCTGCGGAAGCGGCGGAAATATGACACTTATACAGGGAATGAATCTCCAGTCTTTGAAGCATCCGGCTTCACAACAACTACAAGCCCAAAACCGACTTTTCCCATCACACCAGATCCTGATTCTGCAGAGGCCTCTGAGTTCTTGGACTCAAGCCTCTATAAACAGAAGTATAACCTTCCTTTCTTCCGCGACAAGCTCTAGTTTTTGGAGCGGCGCTGCCACTGGCGGAAACTCCACCAAACGGCCGCGATTCGTTGAATCCAAATCAATGGTCCTGTAACCATCATCCGGGTTATGATCATTCAAATCAATAAACTCTTGTTTCGTATTTATCAACTTTTTTATTGCATGACAATAGCCAAGAAGATTTGTGTTGCAAATACTATTGATAAAGAAATTAAATGGGTCTGCTTGGTTAATTCTTACAACTATTGATATCGCCTTTTGCTTTTGTTCCTTCATTTCAGATTTGACATTTTAAATTTCAGAAACAATTTCCTTGCAGTCGGTTAACTAGGCCTCGTAGAGTATACATCAAGTCTTCCAGAAGAAATAATGGAGGTGGATAATATGAGCAAAATGCATTCGAAATAAGAAAAAGGCAAAGCAATAAATGACATGATTATTCATCGAAATCTTCCCATATATATAATTTTATTATACTACACACTCGATGATCATTTGTATGAACACTGATTAAATGACATATATCTATTGAATATATAATTTTATCACAATTAATAAAAATCTGTAACCTCGTCGGTGTTAACATAAGAAAACACAGCAATATATATATATATATATACACGTATGTACGCGTTAAATATCAAAAGGTTGGACAGTGGTTGAATGATGTCGGTGGTTTAAAATAAGATAACGACTCCTGAACGCTGAGGTGAATGGAAGAATAGTGATGAATGACAGTGAAGAGAAGTGGAAAGGATGAAGAAGAGAAAATAAAAATTTGAATGAGTTTTGTTTTATTTTATTGAAATCCAAATTCTATCAAATTCTTTCGATCTGAAGAGATTCAATTTGAAAAGATTTGAGCTTATCCAAAAAAAAAAATACATTCTCTTTCAAATTTTTGTTAAAATCGATAGTTTTAAAATTGGAACTAGAAATTTCTAATAATTTTATATTTATCATTTAAATAATTATATTAATAAATTCTACAACTAGACGATAAGATAGGTTTGCTTTTTAACTTCAAATTTACTCAACATTCTCATATTGAATATAAAGCTCATTTTTTAGTCAATTACAATTAGAAACTAATATTTAAAACAATATCTACTATAAAACGATTGGTAAAGATAATTTTAATATTTACCAAAATAAAAATCATATAGTTAAGATTTATGTTGAAAATTAAGTTAAATATAACCATAAAAAGTACATAAATTTTAAGTCATGTTAGTATCGGAAATAAATTTAGAGACTGGGAGTTTAAAAAATATTCAACAATGTTACAAATATTTCATATTTTTTTCAACAAAGTTACAAATATTTCGGTTGTGTTAGCAACACTAAAATGAAATTTTATTCAGTTGAGTTCTAAGTAAGTTGACAATGAGAATTGTGCATAAATAAACTGACTGCAACTGTTTGAACAAAATGACTTATCAAAACTCATTTTGTGTTATCAAATGAGAGGTAAAAAAGTAAAATGAAAAGTAAATTGACACAATTTTGTTTCTGGATGTCCAGACAATTCAATACTCATACGTCATCCATTCTTCCTCACAGAAGTATTGCACTAAAAGATTTTTGTAATTACAAGCAATTGAAAATCACTCACTTCAACAGGACTTAACACTGTCTGATTGAAACTCTTCGTAAACTTCAATCTCAATCAAAATGAGCAGTAAGACTTCTTGCTCTCAATTACACATATTTTACAGATAAATTCTAAGCACGAATTGATCCTTAAATTATCAGAAAATATCTTATTGGCGTGAGCTTGATTTTATCAGTTACGGTCGTAGAAAGCTTTTTCAAAAAAATACAATAGATAAGTTAATTCAGAAATTCGTTGAGTTAGATAGCCTCTTAAATGCTTGTCAAACTGATCTATTTATAGTTTTCATCTGCAACAGTAATCTTTTTAAATCATCTATTCGTTTCCAAGTATAGATCTCTTTGTTTTCATGTCATCGTCTTTTCTGAGATATTCTAGTAGTGTGCGTGAATTTTGACTGTCTGAGAATCAGTTATTGTTGGTACAAAAAAATTTATCCGATATTTCAGATGGGTTTTAATTCTTAATCATTGAGTATACCGATATTTTTCATAGAATGTTTGGATTTGAGCTGACCGATCGACTAACCTAATCGTCAATAACCCAAGGACGAGTAAGGGAGAATACACCTCCCGAATTGCATAGACTCTTTTAGAAAGATTGTGCTATCACGAGAAAAATGGAGGTCCGCAGCCGGAGAGCAGAGGTACGGTGCAATATTTGGTTATTCTATAATACACTTGGGTACTGTTATTTTTATGATATTGTCAAATATTATTCTTTGAAATATCAATATATATGTCAAATTTCATAAAAAATATAAAAAATTCAGTAATTTAATGATATTATGTAACATATCTTGAGATTTGATAGATTTTGTGATACAAATAATTAACGACCCCAAGGTCAACAGTTAACTCTAGGGATGTAATCGAGTCGAGCCGAGCCGAACTCTTGAATGTTTGAGGTTGGTTCGTTTATAATCGAGCCGAGCTCGAGCTTTATTTAACGAATATATGCATGGCTCACAAGCTTATTCAAGTCTTTATCGAGCCTAAACAAACTTAATAAATATGAATTATACATTTAAATTTTCATTAAATTAATTAAAAATTAAATTATATATTTAAAAAAAATATATTATTCTTATTAAAATTTGTAAATTTATTATAATAAATAAATTTAATAGATTTTTATATATATTTCATAAATAATATGAAAAATCAATAAATCAAATATCAAAACTATTATTTTTTCATCTAAAAGATTACTCATGAACTTACCAACGAACATGTTCACGAGCTAACGAGCCGAATACTGTAAAGCTTGAGTTTTATTTGTTTATCTTAACGAGCCCCATTAAACGAGCTCAAACGAGCTTTTATCGAATCAAGTTTCGAATAGCTCACAAACGGTTTGGTTCGTTTACATCCCTAGTCAACTCTGCCTCTATGTTAAGTAGCATGACATGATTTTCAGAGTCGTATCTGAAGCGTTAAAGTTTAAACCCTAGGTTCGGCCCATTAATCCTAAGCAGGAAATGATCAAATTGGCCCAAATTGCTAGCCCATGCTTGATAAACTGGACCGCGTGGCCCCATTTGTTGTCTTTCTTCACCTGATACATTATTTTCGTATCGGAACACGTCCAATGGGTACAATATCTGGATCCGTACAACTATGAAAAACTGTAAATGTGGTTGTCTAAATAAATATATATATATATAATTTTGATACTTTATTTTGTTAAATTCCAGTTTCATGTGATATTTTTATTTATGTGTCAGATTTAGTTCTTTTCTAAGTGGTGTCGATATGGTATCGATGTATATAATGACACATCACATCAACAGTCATGTCAAGAAAATTAATTAAAATTTCAACAGTTGAAATATACAAATTAAAACTGAAATGTGTCGATATAAAGAAACAAAATGGCAAATAAGCAAATATGCAATCTTTCCTAAAATTTTATTATAAACAAAATTCTAGTTTTGCGTTGGTTATTTTTCTTTTAAAACAATGGCAAAAAATTGTATGAGACGGTCTCACGGGTCGTATTTTGTGAGACGAATCTCTTATTTGGGTCATCCATGAAAAAGTATTACTTTTTATGCTAAGAGTATTACATTTTATTGTGAATATCGGTATGGTTGAACCGTCTCAAAGATAAAGATTCGTGAGACCGTTTCACAAGACACCTACTCAACAAGACAAAAATTTGTTTGAGACGGTCTCACGGATCGTATTTTGTGAGACAAATCTCTTATTTGGGTCATCCATGAAAAATTGTTACTTTTTTATTCTAAGAGTATGATTTTTTATTGTGAATATCAGTAGGGTTGATCCATCTCACATATAAAAATTCGTAAAACCGTCAATTCACGTAATCACAATTTTCCCAAAATTTTATTTATTGGTGGCTTGGGTAGGAATAAAGGGTCAACATTAAAGTCCACTTTAATAGTTTGTTACCACGAAACGAGTTATTTTGATTGTGTAGCCATAGAAATGCCCACCCGTTTCTTAAATTTTATTGAATTCAAAATTGGTTACACGAAAACTACATTTACTAATTATTAAATGTCGATGAGATGAGATCACGGACAGCCTAACTAAGAAAATATGAAGTGTGGGGACAGAGTCTCGCGGTACGATATACAATATTATTTGTATTTTTTTTTATAAGGAGAACTATTCTTTTTATTTATTTTTAGTTAAAATACCATGATATTGTAATAATTCTGAGTGAACAGTGTTAAGAAATTAAAATAAGAAAAAATTATAATTTACGGATGATTTTACATAAATAAAACCAATGATATATGTAACCAGATATATAATATAATTTGAATATTGATGTTACATAAATACTTCGATATTATCTTTGTTGAGAAATTTAAAAAAGAGTAGGTTTCTTGTGAGATAGTCTCACGTATTTTTATCTGCGAGATCGGTCAACCCTAACAATATTCACAATAAAAGTAATACTCTTAGCATAAAAAGTAATACTTTTTCATGGATGACCCAAATAAGAGATTCGTCTCACAGAATACGACCCGTGAGACCGTCTCACACAAGTTCTTGACTTTAAAAAATTATCATTTGTGCTTTATTTTTACTAATTTGTATATCATATTTACACAATTTAATATTGAATTTATTTTATTTGACTTGGTTCGTATCATTTGCACCAATGAGAAACGAATTTTCGAGTTCAAGCATTTAATTTATGACTTACGATAAGATCTCTCAAATTTAAATTTAAAATAAATTTAAAATTAAAGAACTGCAGAAGTCCTCGTGCCACGTGGAGGTAGCCCATGTAGGTTCCACCGAAATAAAGCAATCATGTCCCGCACATGAGCACTTACTCTTCGGGTCGAATCAAATCCAAACCCGACCCACAAAGAATATAAAAAGCAATATTATATTATGCTCATAAATAAATTATCAACTGTCTCCACTCTACCTGCATAGCACGTCTTACAATCTCTCCTTTTTTCCCCTAAATTCTTGCAATCTAAACTGGAGGATTCTCAATCCCTTGAAAAATGGGCATTGCGCGAAAAAAAGATCTAATCTTGAGTGCGATTTCCACATTTACTCTGCTCTGCGTTCTATAATCTAAATTAGGAAGGGGAAGTGATAAAGTTGAAGGATTTCATTGTCGGAGCTGTGTGCTCAAAACCCGCAATGCTTAGAGTCCGATTTCTCTTACTCTTACTTGCGCTTTTCTTGGCTTGTAAGCTTTCTTTTGCTCGAGGTTAGCTATCTCTCTCTTGCTCCGGCTCGATTTTCATCCGAAAGATGGTTTCTTGGCCTAATGTAGATGGGTTGATTTAATGGGATTTGTTGTGGGCTGTGTAATTGGTTCCTAAGCTTCAATTGGGATTGTTTTGGGGATGCGTGCTATTCCAATGCGAGATAATGAATTTAAATGTGCTGTTTATTGATCTATTTGGTTAGATTATTTCGTAGCTATGCGTAGAGTGACTGTTCGATTCACGTTTTTGCAAGCTTTTATATCGGTGACATTCTGTATAATTTATTGTGTAGTTAATCGTGTTGGTATATGTTTGTACTTTGGAGGGTCATAGACAACTAGAATGAAATGAAAACTTGAACTTATTTATTTATTATTACTGGCGTTTCAGTTGATATATGAATGGTAGGATAAACTGAAAAAACTGTAAGCAGGGAATGCCAGGACTATCAGCATTTCTTGTTGGTGACTTCGTCTTATCTATAGGCCTCATCTGGTGTTGAGCATTTTTCGTATATAAAAAGTGGAGAGTAGTTGAATTTAACTCTGCGTATGTATTTTCTTTAAATAAGCATTAGCTTGTTGTTGCTGCTGTTTGGGATATGATTTATTAAGTGTTCAATCATTTACTAATTAATATCACCTGCTGCAACAAGGTTTTATCACTAGCACTTTGCCTCATATATGGCAATTGAGATTTTGTTGTATTAGCATAGTATTCAGTATTATTTCTAATATTGGTCATGAAGTAAGTTTATATTCTTAATTAGTTATCCTTGGTTGATTTTGGCTCTTAAGATCTTATGGTCACCGATATCAATTTTGATATTGCTGACTCTTTTTACCCGTCTACCATGTCTGCTCTTTTTTTTATTACAGCGCCATATGCTATGCGAATAAGCTGTGGAGCTCGTGATGATTTTCATAGTGATCCAACAAACACTCTCTGGTACAAAGATTTTGCTTACACGGGAGGAATTCCAGGCAATGCTACCCGCCCAAGTTTCATCAGTCCATCGCTCAGCACCATTCGCTATTTCCCTTTGTCCGAGGGTCCTGAAAACTGTTACAACATAAATAGGGTTCCTCGTGGTCATTATTTAGTGAGAATCTACTTTGGTTTGGTCGCAGAACCTAGCTTTGACAATGAACCTTTATTTGATGTTTCCATTGAAGGAACGCTAGTTTATTCATTGCAGTCCGGTTGGAGCACTCAAGATAATGAGCGGGTATTTGTTGAAGCCCTCATTTTTCTTAAAGATGGCACTGCCTCTCTTTGCTTCCACAGCACTGGCCATGGAGATCCAGCTATACTTGCCATTGAAATTCTTCAGATCGGTAATAGGGCATACTATTTTGGCAAAGGGTATGGCCAAGGGACGATTTTCAGAACTGACAGAAGATTCAATTGTGGTGCTGAGAAACCAAAATTTGGTGCTGACTTTAGAGCGGATAGTTGGGGCGGCGACCGGTTTTGGAATTCCCTCCCCACATTTGGCCAGAATTCTGACAGTGTTATATCTACGGATAACAAAATTAAGGGGACCTCTCAATCTCCAAACTTTTATCCAGAGGCTCTTTATCAAACAGCTCTTATCAGTACTGATAGTCAAGCTGATTTGGCATATACAATTGAGGTTGAACCAACTAGAAACTACTCCATTTGGCTACATTTTGCTGAAATTGATCCTTCCGTCACCAAATCAAACCAAAGAGTATTTGATATTCTGCTTAATGGTGATGTTGCCTTTCCAGATGTTGACATTATTGGTATGGCGGGTGATATTAACAGTGCTCTTGTGCTCAATACAACAGTTGTTGTTAGCGGCAGGACTTTGACAATAACCTTGCATCCTACAAAAGGGACTCATGCCATAATCAGTGCCATTGAGCTTTTTGAACTTGTACTGGCGGAATCAAAAACTTTACCTGATGAAAGTATGCAAAACCTCCATGCATATTCTTGCAAAATGTTTCCCTTTTATTTTTGGCACCACGTTGAACTTTGCATGATCTTGGCACCTATATAAGTCTAAATTGTTACTTTATCTACTACCAATGTGTAGATGTTATTTGCATTGCTATGATTAAGGGTTTGAATATAATCATTGTGTCCAAGCAAGTGGAACTGGGGAAGGTGGCAGTTGGTGTTATCGGGCACTTTCTAACACTATTGTTATTTCACTTTCTTAAATGAGAATGCGTTTTTGAAGCCTGAATTTTAAGGGAAGTTTAGGAAGATTTGGTAACTCTTGATTGATCTTACTTGCATATACTCTAAGAACCAAAAGAATAAACTTTTATCCCACCTGAACTTGTTTCACATCTGTTTCCTTATTTATCACTTAGTGTTTGTAAACATTTGTTTCCATGCTGCAGTGGGAAGACTATTATCTGAGTGGAAATACTGGCATTGGTCCCACACTAGAAGATTAGTCAGTTCTATGAGATGCAGCTCACATGTTGATTCATTAACACTTTTCTCCTGTATATTCCAGCTTGTGATAATTGTATCATATGCATCTTTCTTGGTTTTTTCTTTAATTGTTATTGCAATTTGCGATGCTTGTCATGTGCTACATTTTCATTCCCTTGGCTGCACATTTTGTAGAACTACTAATCTATTGCTCTTTCTGCTTGTAGTTAGGGCTTTGCAGAGATTGAAGAGTGCCCTCGGTCTTACCTCTTCGTTTTGGGTGGAATGGTGATCCTTGTGTTCCTGAACAACATCCATGGAGTGGAGTAGATTGTCAGTACGACAGAAATATCAGTAAACATGTTATTGACGGACTGTATGTTCTTGTTCTCTAGCAATGTCTTTCATTGAAGCAACTATGCACCCAAAAAGACTCTCAAAACTTTTGTTAACTTCTATTTATCCAAATTGCGAGCTGTGTTCTCACTTTACTCTATTGTTGATGAGTTTGTCTGATTATTTCTGTTAAACATAAATTAGTGCATGCTTTTGGCTTTGTTGTTGCAAACTTTATAAGAGTTCACTTAATTTTTAACTTTTACTTGCTTGCCTTTGTGTGATTCTGACTTTGTTCTCTTCTCTTAGATTTATATATCACTATGGCTCGACTTATTTTTGTGTTTTTTTATCATGATATAAATGTTTGTAGAGAGGCAAAGTTTTACTAGCGGTCATGTCTGCTTATCACCTTCGGTTGTTTTCCACTTTTCCTATAGGAACGATAATTACAACAAATTACGGCACTAATATCGTCCAACCTTTTATTTTATTGCAAACTATTTTTCATCTTTTACATATATTTCACTGTTATTCTACAGCTGATATTTTTTTATTATTTCTCCCTGTTTGTGGGATCAGAGGTCTGGACAACCAGGGTTTAAGGGGTATCTTACCAAATGACATTTCCCGGCTTCGTCATCTTCAAAGCATGTAAGTTGATAGGGACTAGGCGAATATAATTGTTTGTTTTTTTGCAGCTAAAGTTGAACAAGTATACTCGTCTTAAAATTTGTTCATTTTATTTAACTAGTAGCAAAGCACATAACGAACTTGAGTACACTATGAATATTAGTCGTAAATTTGCAAATCAACGTAGACACATAATTTTTTCATAAATTATTCAATAACAAATATTATTTCACAGTTGATCTATAATTTCAAACAACCATGATTTATTTATCCGATCTTTTCCTTGTTTAATTTTCGAATAATTCATTATGTTTTTCAATTTTTTAATTTTTTTAATTTTCCTGCTTTTTTGTTCATTTAAATTCAGCAATCACATCATCATATTTGATTTTCATGTTTCTGTTTCATCATTGGATTTGATGTTGATTAATCTCTTTGATATTTGTGTTGTTTTTTTCTCGCGACTTTCTTATTTTGTTAATTTAAGTCGTTCAAACTTCAGGTCTTACTCCATTTTATTTCCTCTTGTTTTTTTGAAGTCTCACTTGGTTTTCCACATCTTTCACCACCAATGACACATCATTGTTCTTAGTAACCAATTTGTCTAATTTGAAATGAAACCTGACAACCTGTGGTGTTTCTTGTTTGGTTCTCTAAGATTCTCTTGTTTAGACATATATTTTCCTTATAAATAAACTAAACATATACTTAATAAGTTTTCAGCTCTCATTTGGACATATATAGACAATTTGCAATCATCAAAAAAATTTAGTCAAATATTAGGCTCACACAACTGAGTTTATTTCATGTCCCAATGTATTTATATATTCCACCAAAATATCTGTTATTTCCAGATTATTATTCTTTCACAAGACAAATGACAATCACTACAACCTCAGAACCGTGTTGGGTTAAGCGAGCATGAATGAAAATAGTACTGGGATAGGTGACCTTCTGGGAAGTTCTCGTGTGTCAAGCTGCTGACGTTGGACCGTTTGATCTGGTTGGCTAGGTGGGTCGTAAATAGTGACGCCAGATCTTAACGGGTAATACTGTCTCTGCTGAGAACAAGGACAACAGAAGTAAATGGTAAGACTGATCTCTAAGGGATATGAGACAGCACCAGCAGATAGACATGCACCTCTCCGGACTCATAAGCCTAATAGCCCGACCCATTAGAATCCAAGTAGGTGTATTCTGCGCTGCCACAAGTATAAAGAATTAAAGTTGCGTCTTGGCTAGCAGTTATAGCTTTTAGCCTAGTGACAATTGGTCTGTGTTGCCTTATATTTTATGTTATGCCATCATTCTAAATAAAATAATGGTAATTTAAGTTTTTCCTTCAAAGATGTTGGATAATTGTCTGAAAATAATAAAAATTTCAATGAATAATAAATCATCATAAAGGAAACAGACGAATCAATTATTTAAAATTAGAGGATAGAAGTCCATCTTATAAAGTTTAAATACAAATAGTAAAAGGTGAGAAAGATAAATATGTATCTATATAGTAAATCTAAATATAAATTAAATTACTTGTACAGTTTCAATTTTTAAGAAATGACATTCATTTCGACGTCATAGTCCAATTATTCATGTGTACGAACTTTGATTTATAATCATGTTTCTAAAGAAATGAGGAGAAAGAAGAAGAAATAAAGAAAATTAAGAATCAAGAAACAACTATATTTTTATTTTTTAAAATATATCATATTTTCTCAATATTTTCATCGAATCAATGATATTAAAAATATATCAATTGATAACTCAATATTCCATTCCAATATATAATTGCTTAATAATATAAAAGATAATAATTATATATGCATATTTGAATGAAAAAGAAAAATTCTGATTTAAAATCTAAAAAAAAATTTAAAATATAGAGAAACCATAAGAGCCATATATAGTTTTTTTAAATAATATCAACTTAATACGGTGATAATTGAAAATAAATTAACAATTTTACATATCCAATGTCGGCGGCAAAACAATTTGAACGCATGTTATATAAAGTTTAATTGTTTGGGAAAAAAATGAATAAACAATACAATATCACTTTGAGGAATCTGTGTTGATTGACAAAAACTGATTTAAATTACTTGAATTAATATGAAATTATTATTAAATTAAAAAACATTATCGAATATATCTACGTTATAAGAATAATACAAAAAAGAACATGCATTGAAGTTGCATGAAAACACCAAGTAAATTTTTGTCAATAAAATATCCACATATTCAAAAGAAAATGAAATATGATTTTAATTTTTTACTGCTAATTAAGTGTGTTAATTAAAAATATTGAAGTAATATAAATAATTATAATCTGATAATTACAGAAATTGAAAATTTTGCTATAAATAATTTACTTTGAATATGTTTTAATTTAAACGACATTATATTTCAATTGAATTGAATCTAAAGGACAATATTAAGGAAAAACATTTGTTGTTCGTTGGTTATTAGCGGCATCCCAAAAATATTCGGATCGAAATATGACTTTAAAATTAAGTTTCGAATTAGTGAATGTTGCCAAAGGAAGTGTCAATGTTAAGATTGAACCTCGAGATGTAACTCTGGAATTAAAATCGCTCAACCAAAAACAAAGAAAGAAGAAAAGTCAAAGTTAAATATGCGAGTGACAAAATAACCATAGTGATACCAAAATACAAACATAAAGCATGAGTGCAATTTAGTAAATAAATAATGAAAACTCACACTTTTATAATAATAATCATAATAATAATAGTAATAGATCGAATGATTTAGGGACTTTCCTTGATCTTAAATCACACCCTCTCGCTTGGGTTATATGCCAGTTTGGTTGTGTGCTCGAGGGCTATGATAATCCTTATTCTTTACATGTCTAACTTGTTTAATTACAGAAACTTAAGTGGGAACAGCATTTCTGGATTCATTCCGTCTTCACTTGGAACAATAAGTAGCATGGAAATACTGTGAGTAAAATTTTCTCTTCACGAACTAACTTTCATATTTATTTTTACCTCATGGTGGCAAAACAAACTGTTTGGTCAATATTTTGTCTGAAATATAAAAATGGTCGATGAATGTACTTTTCAGTCTGTAGTTCTGTTCTATAAAATATCCTAATGCCCATAATATAATACACGTGAAATCCAACTGCTTGGTTGATTGAGCTTAGTAGTTATCATGTTACAGGGATCTCTCGTTCAACTTTTTCAATGGATCCATTCCTGAGAGCCTTGGGCAGCTAACCTCATTACAGAGATTGTAAGAAACTCAACATCTTATATACCTATTACACGAGAACATTGGCGTAGACTAAATCGTACCTTCTATAACAGAAACCTCAATAGCAACTCTTTAAAAGGAAAAGTTCCAGCTGCACTCGGAGGAAGGCTCTTGCATGGAGCTAGCTTCAAGTATTTTTTTATCATTATCCATCAATCATTTTATGCATTCGTAATTATTGCGATGGGTTATGTCACAAGTACTTGAACACTTGCATATACAATGTTTTAGCTGCTTTTTTTTCAGAGTTCTCCTACTAGCACTTCCATTCGTTTCTATTAATGTTATACTCTAATGAGTTATCCCGGAATAATTAGTGTGGATATTTGCAGTTTTACTGATAATGCTGGTCTTTGTGGAATCCCCGGTTTACCATCATGCGGACGACTTTCTATTGGTGCTAAAATCGGCATTGGGCTCAGTTCTTGTGTGGCATTTGTTCTCATAGTCACCTGCTTTGTTTGTTGGTGGAAAAGACGACAAAATATTCTTCGAGCTCAGAGAATTGCAGGTGAGCTCGTCAACTAATTTTGTTTTTGCATTTTATTGGTGACATCTGCAATTCCAACATCCCATGCAAACGACTACCCAATGGGCTTCGTTAGCAGTTATTTACATTTGTACCCACTTTAGGAAATGATCTCCTAAATTTGCTAAAATACACTATATTTTCTTGTAAAATTATTCACATGCATCCCACAATTCTGTGTCGATGTTGGACAGAGAATTACAATTGTGGCTTGCTCGTCTCTTGAATTAAGGCCGATTGTGAAATCTTATGTTTATTGCATGATCGTTTTGAGTCGTGAGCATTTCTTTTCCTGATATATTCTTTGGTATTTACTCAGCGAGAGATGCTCCTTATGCAAAAGCTCGTACACATTTCAATCGAGACGTCCAAATGGCTAGGCATCATAACCATGAGCATGCCCGGACGGCGACCGAGAATGGACCGAGCTTGCTAGCCTGATCGAGCTGAACACATATGGTTTTGTAATTTTGTTCACACAAGAATGGAGAGACCCGGGCATTGCAATTCTACCACACTGATTTTACACGTAGAAGGCTGAAAAGTTGTCGATAACCCGGTATTATTGGGCTAAGTTAAGTGTTTGGCATACCGTCAGTGGGTGTACTGTATGTTAGTTTTATTATTTTCTGGTAAAGGAGCTGTAGTTTATGAAAAGGCATAAGCTTGGTTCCAAAGCATTACAGTGGTTATAGTGCGAGTATTGTCAGTTGGAATGAGTCGAATCGACACTGTCCATAGGAACATATTTGAATACAGGACACTGTTGGATATAGAGGGTTTTGTTGTTTTATTATCCGTCTATCACGCAGGTTGAACTGATCAATCAAAGCTTTATATTATAACAAAGTCAAATTCAACATTAGTTCATAAGAGAAATGGATGCAATCAGACCGAAGGGTTTTTGGTTATGCACCTCTCATACAAGCACATGTAAGAGGAGTTATCTAATGAAGAAAATATACGAAATTAAATCAGCCTAAAAGCAAAGAATATCGAAGAACAAACACACAATTCCATCCTACTTTATCTCTAAAATACTTCTAACTTAAAACATGGAAAGATTTGGTGTTAGTTTGAAGTAAAACCTGCTTACCAAAAACAAAGTCCGGTGCCGCAGTAGTAGTCAACTGTGAAAAGCAACATCTCTCTTTCCATGAGAGGCGGCTGGGCTTGTCTTTATTATGTCACCTGGCCCAACTCTATATTTACTAATGAGGTGCTAATTACGATATTTTGAAATATATTAAAATTATATATATATAATAGAGTGTCATATTATTCATAGACAAACAAAATATGATAGACAAAGAATTTGATATTATTAATGGAAAACGTGGAAAAAATATATATATATTAAATGTAAGTACAAAATGATTGATTGATTGCTTGAAGGAAGCGGGCAAGGCTATTGCAGTTTGACCTACCACCGGCCTTCATAAAATCTCTGTTATGACCGCCCAACAAGGCCTTTTTGCATAATATACATGCGGCCATTTAAGAAACTTTGCTGTACCAAATCATAATGATTTCTCTTTTGATTTTTCTTGTTAATAATTAATTTGAAGTACATTTAACTTTAAATATTACAGTATAAATTAAATGGAGATTAAAAAAGAAAAACAATTGTTGGGACGTCAAATTTAGTCAAAATCAGATAGTACTGGTGGCACATAAAGACCTAGTCTCGAGGCAAAGACAGCAATCCCGCAGTTGTTTGTGGTTTGTGCCGTCTAGCCGACGTTTACGATATACTTTCTGGGACCTCTCCACCTTTACATTCCCTCCTTAACCTTTGCTCGTTAAGTTTCCCGTCTCATTCTCTCTCTGGATTTTGTACTTTCAATCTCATTCATGGCTTCGACGAGCGCAGCTCACTACAGGGGAGTTAGAAAGCGTCCCTGGGGCCGTTACGCGGCGGAGATACGTGATCCCAGGAAGAAAACCCGTGTCTGGTTGGGCACTTTCGATACTCCTGAGGAGGCGGCGCTGGCATACGACGGTGCCGCTAGGTCTCTTCGCGGACCGAAAGCGAAGACTAACTTTCCCACGACCTCGTCAGGACTCTCGTTAGACCTCAGTCTTACCTCTGACAACCGATGGGTGTCCCCGTCCGACAGAGTCATGATGAACGACGTCATCCACCCTATAAGTGTACTCCGAGATGTGCCCTCTCAAGGGAATGGAGGACGCCCGGCGGCTGGAGCCGTGACTCCTCCGGATAATGGAGATGGTTCCCCAAAATATATTGGGATTGTGAGGCCCGGGTTGCCGATAGATTTGAACGAACCTCCATATCTGTGGATGTAGCCATTTTTGCGCTGCCCTTGTCTGCTTTCTTCCTTCCGCCGGCGTCTTTTCAGCATATATATGTTAATGCTTCCAGTTTCCGACAACCAAATATATTCTTGACCTAGTACCAGTTATTAGGATCGAGTTGTGTCCTACTATCCAGGATGACGCCCTTGTTATCTTTCTTATTGTTCATGGAATGATCATCTTTTTCTGTGGATTGTCTTGGATTCACGCATCTTTAACTTGCATTTAAATTATGTTTTTTTTTTTAAAAAAAAACATAATTTAAAGCGCTACTCACTTTGGCATAATCTGGTATGTTTTCCTGTGAGATGGTGTTACAAATCTTTATTCGTGAGACGGGTCAATCTTATCGAGATTCACAATTAAAAATAATATTCTTAGCATAAAAAATAATATTTTTCATAGATGACCCTAAATAAGAAATCCGTCACACAAAATACGATCCGTAAAACCGTCTTACACAAGTTTTTGTCATCTATTTGTACATCAAAACTTCAAAAATACGATAACTACGGTTAACTCCACAACAGGGTGATCTACATGGCAGGATAGGTTGAACTAAACTCGACGGATACCAAAGTTCTAAAAAACATGACAAGGATTTGGTATGCTTGATTTTTTTTATTTATTATTGTAATTTTAACTATATAAAATAACACAAAAATTTACACAAAATTTGTTGTGAGATTGTTTTATGAGTCAATTTTGTGAGATATATATTTTATTTAGATCACTCATAAAAAAATATTATTTTCATGTCAAAAATATTATTTTTTATTATAAATATAGACATAGTTGATTTTTCTCACGAATAAAAATCAATGAAACCGTTTAAAAAAAAAAACATATTTAGTAAAGAACATCAATACGTTAAATAACACATAAACATACAAAATTTAAGAATAAATACATAGTTTTATAAATATTTTTAATATCAAGAATAATCATTAAAGAACATTCAAATTTAAAATTTTTTACTAAGATAAACGAAACTGGACAAGGAAATCAAATGTGGGGAATATTGCAAGATTCTGCAATATCGAAGTACTTTTGAACTGTACAAGGTTTTTAGTAGAGATGTCAATAGTGACGGGTATGGGGCGGGTTTGGCTAAACCCAAGACCCTCCCCATGAAAAAAATTTTGACTCATTACCCGTCCCACCCCGGTTAAATATTTTCGGACTCATCCCACATCGAATACGAAACGGGGCCGGTTAGACCCGTGAGACCCGAATTTTTTTAAAATAAAAAAGTAATCTTTCTTCTCACATGACTGAATTATGAAACAGACAAGCCTCTAAATACAACATTATGAAAAATTAATTCATGTCTTCGACTACACCTAATAATAACAAACAAAGTATTTTCACGACACGAAGAATTACATAAAAAAAGAGTTACTAGCTCTCCAAAAAAATCTTGACATATCCGAAAATAAGTAGTAACATAATTTAAACAGATCAATATAAAATCAGCGAGTAGACAATATTTAATCTACTAAGATGATGACCAACTATTCTTCCACTATTGCTAAAAGTAGATTCAAATGCAACAGTTGACATAGGAATAGCTAAGATCGTTATGGTTGAGGTGAGCTACTAAAAAATGAATATTAATAAAACTAATAAACCCTAGAATATTTATATCTACATATATATGAGGCGGGTATTATAGGACCCATGACCCGCCTCATATCCGGACGGGTCTGAAAAATTGGACCCGAGACCCACCCCATGACCCATTTAGTATGCCCAAACCCACCCCATATACGCGGATACACTGCGGGTCTGGGTAAAACCCGGACCCATTGACATCCCTGGTTCTCTGGTCTGTGACTGCTTTTCCAGCATACGATATTGTAGGAAAACAGTATATTCATTGCTTTGGATTTTCATTTGGAAGCATTACGGTAAGATTTCAAGTGGGTTTGAGGGATTTGACCCTACAACTAAGTCTTGTCTTTTTTTTTTTCCAAACATTTTTTTGTCCAAATGGAAAATATAAAGTTTCTGTGTACCCGGAAGGGTAAAAATTTATGGAATCCGACGAATAAATTTTTTTTTTCTAATTTGAATCTGTTTAATTTATATGAAAAAATTGCATAAATTTTAATGGTTTTTTCAAAATAATATTTTTCACATATATATGTCATTGTTTTTAGAATTATTATTAGTATTTGTGTTATAAATCATAAAATAAAAGAGAGAAAAATAAAGAAAATTCATAAAAGTCAATAATTCATGTGCAATTTTCATCGATCCTATTTATAAGAAAAAAATAATGTAATATAAATCTTTGTATATATATCTTGTCATATTTATGTTGATCACAAATATTTCAAATCTATCTAAAAACAATAATAACCTATGATAATAAAATTATCTATAATACTCCTGCTTAAATGATTATTTGCATAGAAATCGATACGTTCAAATTTCAATTTGGCAAGATGGATACTTAGGAATTTTATCATGACTCAAGTGCTGACACGTTCAAACCTTAACAATAAAACCATTTGAAGAAAAACCTGAGTTAAGGAAAAAGAGTAAAACAATGAATAATTTATTCGAATGTCCTCTTAACGATTGATGTGTCTCATTAAAACCTTACCAGGAAAAACCAAGTGGAAAAAAATTATAATGAAAGAAAAAGAGTACGACATCTCTTACTACTTAATAATTGTCTCATAAAAAATCTTGTCATGAAAAATCACGTGAAAAAATATAACTTTGACCGCTCTTTTGTTGCAATCATCACTCGAAATTATTAATTCTTCGTATTCCGATCTTGTATACTAATTTTCCAAAAGTCGATGTAGATGAAATTTAGATATTTAATTAAGATATTTAATTATTATCATGGAAGGATTGAAATTGAAAAATTGGATGTATTTGTTCAAATTCTTGTGGGTATCAAGTAAATATTTTACCTGAAACAATAACATTCAGTCTGCATTTGCAAAACATGCAAACAACATAAAATAAATTAATTTTATCATTCATTTAAAATCAAAGCTGATTTTAATCATATAACTTTGAAAAAAAGTCAAAAGTTATATTCACAGTCAAATCTGAGAAATATAAAAATTTATGAAATTAAAATCTAACAATCCAATATGTCATAAAATAAAAAAATCTCAAATCAGTAAAACATAACCAAATTTTATAATAAATTAATACAATATATTGGGTACAATAATTGTTCTTGCTTGGTAGAGCGATCGAACCGTGGTGCTTGAGCTGCTGTGCGGTTTAAAAGATTTGAGTTGCACCATTACCAATAGCTATAATTTTTGGTAAAATGGTAAGCACTCGGTCCTACACAATATATCATTCAATTTATTGACAAATATAATAAATTCACAAAATTTTATGTCATCAAAAAGTTTAAAACAATATCTACTGATATTCACAATAAAAAGTAATACTCTTAGCATGGAAAAAAATATTTTTCATGGATGACCCAAATAAGATATCCGTCTCACAAAATACGACCCGTGAGACCGTCTCACACAAATTTTTGCCCTTTATTATTATTATTATTATTAATATTATTATAATATCAGCTAAATGATAAAATCAAATATCGAATAAGTTATAAAAACATAAACTCATTTATGACATGATATACAGGGACGTAGCCAGAATTTTTTTTTATCTTGGGCTGAGATGCATCCCATAATCATATCATTGTTGCCCTAAAAAATGAAAAGCAAGCTATTCATCAACGAAATGTATTGCCAAGGATGAATCTCAAGCATTTTTCACTGCGCAGTATGAATCTTAACATTTTACAATACTAAAATTTCAATGTACCGTGGCTTGCACATTTGAATCTTAAATATCAGAAAAATTTAAAACAGATGGATCCATGTGAAACCAGGAAAGAAAAATAAAAGAAAAAAAATATCTCAACCAATGCTAAAAAGACAGACCTCTTTCATGCATAAATAGTAAATATTACTACTTGAAACACTTAGCACCAAATTAACGCATAAGATTCTCATAAAATCCATTCTAAATGAACCAGTTCATACTACAACCAAACAATTTTCAGAAAATCCATTCAAACTACGACCAAACAATTTTCTTTTGCACGCACCGCTAAGTAAACCAATTCATACTAAATGAATAATAATGCCTAGGAAATATTTACACAAATAAAAGTTCAATTACCTCAGTTTTTGCGGAAGACGAACCGCCAAGATCTCCCATGTGAATCTCACTCCCCTCCGTATCCATTTGTTGGAGATGAAGATTTTTTGTGCAGAGAGAAGCCCTTGTGAGACGGCTATGAAATAGGCTGAAAGAAATGGGCTAAAGTGGGCTCAAAAAATTTACTAAGAAGACTAAAATTTAATACAAAAAAAACCCAATACATATTACTACTTTGGGCCAAAATTTTAGCCTGGGTTGGAGCCCACCCCAGCCTTTGGGGTGGCTCCCCTGATGATATATAACTATTATCCTTGTTATTATGATTGACTAATAAATAAATATAAATAATTAACCAAATAAAAGGACTTAAATTTATCGACAAATCAACCAACCGTCTGTTTGTGTAGATTCTCCAACATCATTTTCATTGTATCTGCAAATCTGAAGACAACAAAACTCACAAAATATGTTAGCAAATTCGAAAACGAGACAAGAGAGAATTATTTGTTTTTAAGATGAATTTGCCCCGCACATGATGCTCATTGGTGCTCACAGGATATGACAACTGTCTCACAAAATACAACGACTTTTAACTTGTGATAGTAGCACTACAAATCACAATTTCCATAACTTGAAAAATGAAACAAACTAACTTTTGAGAAGAAAGAAGAAGTAGTTCAAAATGAATGCAAATGACCTTCTTTTGTTTTTCCTCTCAAAGTTGATGTTATGTTATTTCGTATTATGTCAATTCATTTGGATGAATTGACAGATTGATATTTTAAGTCACAAAACTCGAAAATGTGACCAAGAGATATCTTTTGTTGATAAAGATACATGAAAACTCACCACTTTTGGTAAACATTGCCTCTCTCACGACCCTAAAAATTTACAAGGCATAGAGGGGGCGCTTAGACGCCTCTTTCTCATAACAGAGGCGCCTAAGCGCCTCCCCTGTGGCCTGGATTGCTCCAGGCCACATATAGAGTGCTAAGGCACCTCTTCCAGGCGACTCAATGCCTCCCTTGGTGCATGAAATAGTCAATTTCGAGTTTCATATACTTTTTAGCTTGTTTTCCTTTCATTAAACTTTAAATTTATCCAAAAATCCCCCATATGAAATTAATGAATGAATGCACATGATGTTGAAAAAGAGTTTACTCTGAAAATCATCGAATCAGGAGAGGTGACTTTTGGCTTTGAAATTCTTCAGTAGAATATTATTGGGTTTACTATGGCATGGAGTGAACATGATGTCCAGAACTTCTTGGCGATTAGTGTAAAACCAGAAAATAGTACCTACATGATAACTTCCTCTTTCGATTTTTAGGTTGTGTATGTTTTGGTCATGAAATACATCTTGATTTCATCATAAGTGTTTCTTTGAGGCGATCTGTCCTCACATCCACATAGGTGACTTCCCTCTAAAAGTATTCTAACATACTCCACCTTTGATAGGTAAAAAAATTGTTAAAATTACAATACTTAAACTCACTATTTTGGTAGGTTACAACACTCATCGTCCTAGGAACGAGAAAAAAATAATTTCCAAGTGTTAGCTCACATTTTCATTTTTTTTGTCTCATTGAACCAAGATCTTGGGATCTAATCGTTTGAGTTACCACTATGAACACTTTATTTTGTAATTAAGCTTATTCATCTGGACAAGCTATATACTTGATATTGATCCAAGGTTTTTTTATAATAGATCCGTTAAGTTATCTTATGATTTCACTCAATCAAAAATGATAACACTATTGTAGATTAAGTTTATCATTATATTATTTATTTGACATATACTTTCAGATCCTATCATCATTCATTCAATTTCATGTCATATTTTAATATGGTATTTCTATCTTAAATGAGGTACCCCACACTTTGAGTTATTTATATGACTTTGTGACATTTTGAAGTCACACAAATTTTGAAATGTTGAATTCTAAGCATTAAAACTAATAAATCCAAATTCAAGAGTTTATTTCTTGCAAGTTTGGATTCAAGCGTAATGCTTAAAAAATTCGAAAAATCTTTCTAATATAATTCTAAATTTCGAATTTTAAGTGCACAACTTTAGAAAAATCAAACTCCAGAGTTTATATTTTGTGTTATTTTGAATTTTTAAGTGTGGAAACTTAAAAAATCCGCTTGTAGAATTAAATTAGAAAGAAAAGAAAAAGGAGAATGATATAGTTCAATTACAGATGCCAAATGCTTCTCACCACAAATTTGGGTAAGAATAACTTTATCAATTCTAAGCGATGAACTTATCAATTTAAATTCAAGATTTTATATCTTGCTAAGTTTGGACTTAATGTTTATTGCTTAAAAAAATTTCAAACCTTATACATTATTATCAAATTTGACAAGATTATATTTTCCAAATTTTGATTGGTATTGAAACTTCCAAGTTTTCCAATTTTAAACGTTAAAACTTATAAATCTAAATTCAATATTATAAATATATTGCAAATTTAGATTTAACCTTGTTTTCTTTCAAAATTTAAAACTCGGAATATTTAATTCCATTCAAAAATTGAATTTTAAGTGTAAAAGCTTATAAAACTTAATTCAAGATTTAATATCTTACAAATTCGAAGTTTTAAACATACACAACTTACAAAATCCAACTAGAATCAAACAACAGATATTACAAAATTTGTCACAACATATAAAAAACATTGTATATAATTGATGCATCACTATTATATCTATCAGAAGCAACTAAAGCTTCATCTTTGATTTCAAAAGATAATATATGTCTCATATCTTATACTGTAATCAATAAATATGATGAAATATTTTTTTCTCCTATTTAAGGAGCCATACAACTTTCAAGTAAATGGATTGAGACAATTTATGTTTCAACGCACATATCATTTTATGCTGCAAAATTTCAGACATATGATTGATTATTTTTTCCGATCTATATTCTAATTTAAAAACTCGAGTCTCATTCCAATTTTTTTTTAGAGTTTCAAGAATCTTCTTAAAATCAATACACAAAGTATTGAATTCTTGAGCCAAGAAACTACTTGAATGGACTTACTCATATTCAACATATTCCTAGTTTTTCAATCAAAAATTTCGAAAGAACATCACATTTATAGATTATAACAAAAAGAACCAATGAAAAATTTCAAAACCTGACATTTGAAATTTCTATATTTACAAGTTGTCGTATTTTCGTGAGACTGCATAATTTGAAGTTGTTCATGTTCATACTCAATAGATCTTCAAATTACAAACCAAAAAAGACAACAATAACCAAACTTCGTCTTAAGATTGTTTGTGAAGATTCTCCAATATCACTTTGATTCGATATACAATCTGAAGACAACAAAACTCAGAAACTACGTTAGCAAATTTGTCGATGCAATATTAAACTCTTTGTCCTAAGACAAATTTGTCATGCATATAGTGCTAATGGAATATGACAATCGTCTTTCAAGATATAAGGATTTATAACTTTGACATTAGCACTACAAATCACAAGTTTCATAATCAGAAAAATGAAGTAAATTCTCTTTTGAGAAGAAAGAAGAAGAAGGAGAAGAAGAAGTTTAAAATGAATGAAAATGCTCTTCCTTTGTTTGATCCTCTCAAAGTAGTTTTTATGTTGTTACTCATTATATTAATTCATTCAGATGAATTAATATTTAAGTAATAAATCTCGAACACGTGACCAAGAGACGCTTTTTGGTGATAGAGATCCAGAAAAACTCGCAACTCTTGATAAACAATACCATGAGATGCCTAGACGCTGCTTAACAAGTGCCTAGGCACCTCCCTCATGGCCCTGAAAAATTATAGGGCATAGAGAAGGTGCTTAGGCACTCATGAGCGCCTCCTTTGCAGCCTGAAACAATCTACAACACATATGAGACACTTCAGCGCCTCGTCCAGGCGCTGAAGTGCCTCTCTTGATGCATTGAACAATCTGTTTCGAGTTTCGAATAATTCTTTGCTTAATTTCTAATAATTAAACTTTAAATTTATCTAACATCATCGTCATGCATAGGCTACCATCGTCCAAGGCTTGTATTTTCCCGATATTTTTAATACATAAAATTTTGTCTTATTTTCCTATAGTCCAAGGCTCTATTTGTCAATATTAGCTCAACCATGATTTAAAAAATTCTAGCTCGGATAAAAATAAAAGCCTGTCTCCGCTTGCAGTAAATAAATGACATCTAACTAAATATAATTTGCATTAGTCTGGATGCAATTTAAGAACATATACATGTGATATGCTAATGTACAGTGCCTTCTGGAAACAGTGTGGATGGTATTTATTTAAAAAAGAGAGAGATGAAGACTTTTTAAGGTTGGTAAGCAGCAAATGTTGAAAGAAAATGGAACAAAAAATAGGTCCTACGTTGTTGTTTGAGATATAGCGAATCAAAACGGGCCACAGTTTTCTGCTACTTGCGATAGAATATGTCGGCAACAATGGAGGCCATATGCCTTTTGCCTTAATTATGAATTCCTTCTCGAATATATAGTTTTTTTTTTTCATACGTATTAAAAATATTATTTAAAAAGAAAATTATACAAAAAATTTCTTATTTTATCCTTGTATTTTACGAGTGTTTAAGACAACGAAATTAGTTATATGAATGCAAGTTAAAAATAAATAAGGCAAAAATTTGTGTGAGACGGTTTCACAGGGTCGTATTTTGTGAGACATATATCTTATCTGGGTTATCCATGAAAAAATATTACTTTTTATGCTAAGAGTATTACTTTTTATTGTAAATATCGGTAGGGTTGACTCGTCTCACGGATAAAAATTCGTGAGACTGTCTCACAAGAGACCTACTCAATAAATAAATACTATTGAATATAGATATGTATCTATATATTTGGACAAGGGAAAGAAAAATGTAGCTTATAATATATTTGGGACGAAGAAAGTATGTGAGTTTATATGAGTTGTATATGTGCTTAAAATAATTAAGAACCACAAGAAAATAATTATTCGGTAAATGATATATATATATATATATATATATTTAAAAAAAAGAAATTATTTCGCTTAGCTCAAAATAAAACATTAGTTACATTTACAAAAAAAATAATAAATAAAACATTAATTTGAAGTGAATTGCATACCTCACAGTGATTTTAGAGTGATGTTATATTTACATAAATATTTATACATCAAATCTTACATCACAAAAAAATCACTACAAAAATTCAATTGAGCAAAATCTCATTTTGTATTGAATACAATATCTGACAATATAATAATAAAATCTCACTATATATTTAGAGTAGGTCTCTTGTGAAATGATATTACGAATCTTTACCTGTGAGACGGATCAACCTTACCGATATTCACAATAAAATTAATACTCTTAACATAAAAAGTAATACTTTTTCATGAATGACCCAAATAAGAGATTCGTCTCACAAAATACGATCCACGAAACCGTCTCACACAAGTTTTTATCAGATATATTTATATATATATATATATATTATATCGATGTACGATATATCACATGTGTCTTTAACATTATCGTAATTTTATCCCTTTTCGCTCGGCGATTAAAATACTGCAATTTACAAGTGAATGAAAAATGAGGTAATTTTTAAAGGGAGGAAGAATTAGTTTGTCACCTCAGGAGGCACAAAAAATATCCACTTAAAAGTTGGGTGGCTCATAAAGCAGCCGCCCTTGCCATTTACCGTTTCATAGCTTTCATTATCATTTTATTTTCTCTTTTCTAAATAATGCTTTATTTATATATATAGTAGTAGTTGAGACATGCATATTATATGTGTGTATTATTAATACATAAATATTATGATTTCCTAGAAATATTTATTATAATAATTTATAAAATAAATAAATTGAATAAGTATAATATTTTTTAGAAAGAGAAGAAAATGACAGGGTTTGAAGATAAATAATTAGGAAAAATAAAAATGGTGAAATTTATAGAGATATATGAAATTTGTAAAAATATTTCACCAACACAAAACTAAGTTATATAGATATTTTAATGGAAGTTAAGTGGTGTTGAATTTTTTAAAAAACATTTTTATTGATTTTTCAAGATCTAAGAAAAAAAATTAAGAATTGAGAATGGAGGACTACTTGATTTTTTTTTATTTAAAAAAACATTCATTCATTCAAAATTAGAAGTAATAGATTACATATTCAAAATATCACTAAGGGCACCCACATTGGTTGGTTAATTAATTTTCGCCCACCAATGTGGGTGCAAGAATTAATAATCTTGGCTGACATGGCAGCCAAGAAATTCATCAGAATGAACGGCGTTATTTCGAAATTTGCGACGGTTTTTCGTAAACCGTCGCAAAGTGAAAAGCGTCGGTTTTTTTTTAAAAAAAGATCGCTATTTGCGACGGTTTTTTAACACTCGTCGCTATGTGCGACGATTTTTCAAAAACCGTCGCTAATTATCACCAACGGCTATTTTCAAACGGCAAAATTATGCACCAACGGCTATATTCGATTATCGTAATTCGTTTTCTTTGAATTTTGTGTTTTTTTTAAAGAGATTGTGTTGAATAATATTTTAAATAAAAGAGTCCAACTTTTTTTTCATTTCTTAATAATATTTTAATGAATATTGGAATTAAGTTATTTTTAAAATAATAATACTATTTATTTTTAGTAATATTTGTTGTAAAATTTTAAAAATATTAGAAAGATATTGAAATATTAAAAATAAAAAAAATGAGTAAGTGGACAGTGAGACCCATAAATAATGAAAGTTGAAATTAAATGAATGTGGGTGTGTGTTAATAATGGGGAAGTGTTAATGTAATGAATATGTGGCTCGTGGACCCCATCATTTTTGATGAGATGGAGAGTTATTAACATGGATTAATTCCGACGGATGCGGATGCCCTAGTACTACACACTTGATGTTTCTAACAAAACAAAAGGACTAACATAAAAACAGGCATGATTAATGTCACATGAACAATCTCGTTTTCTTGTCTATGAATAAAATGAATCAAGAAACTTGGGTTTACATATAATATTTCTCGACGTGCCCGATAATGCCTCCAAACCTTCACTGCTTGGAAGACTAGACATGCGTCCACCTCGAAGAAGACGACTATGAAATCAGTGTTGTTCATCAATGACAAGGCTTCAAACAGGTCTATAGCATCTCCTTCTTTGACGCATCATAGTCCTTTCATCAAAGGTGTTTTGGCCATATTGAATCTTCCCTCCTCGTCACGCACCACCATGCCTATAACCGCAGCCTTTATGTCCTCAAAGAAGATTGCATCAATGTTGCATTTTACAACTCCAGTAGTGGTGTCCTGATACATAGTTGGTTCCAGCAAGAAGTTTGTGGTGTCTACTCATTTCTTGAAGAGCCCATCCATTCATATAAGAAACTCTTTATTGTAGCCGCCGCTCTAGATGAGGAATATATTCGATTGTCTCATAGCTCGGAGTTCCTTTGCTTCCAGATTGCCCCAAGGACATACACGAAGTTACCCGGTCCAGACCACTGAGAGCATGGATGATGTTAAATGGCCACTCCGAGAAGCCTTCGTTAGCGCTCGCTTGAGACAGTCGATCGCCCATATTATATCACCTCTCTCCAACATTCACGGGAATGTGTGTTATTCTGATTCCAGTTCCGCATTACAGACCACATACAGTGATGAAACATGGATGCCCCTCTTCTGCAGATTAATGCTATTAGGAAGACAATTCCTACCGTCACGCAAGGGAAATTTTTTATTTTTGATCGAACTTTCATGTTCCATGTTGCTTTCCATCCTCCTTGTTATAATGCAAAATCCATTAATCTTATTGCCTTGACATCCATGTCCTCAAAGATAGTATCAATAAGATCGTGATCCCAGTCCCGTAAACCAGGACATCATCTGAACTGTCCGGTCATGCAAATTTGGAATCAAAGGTATATCCACGTAAAAGTTTGATCGGTCACGTAGTGAAGGTTACTTGTACTTCAAAACTAAGAGGTTTTTGGTAATAAATAAGCAATATGTGACAAATTCAAGTTCACGAAATGTAATTTCTTGCGCATACGAACGCGGCGGTGGAATGAATATATGGAAGATGTCCGTACTGATATGGTCCACACGTAAGTTCGCTTCTAGAGCGCTCAGCCCTGTGTCAGAAAGAAAAATCGAAACCACCGAATTTTGCTCCCCAATTCCCTGCCAGTCCAAGGCACCCATGTTGAAGAGAAAGATCAAATCTTGATATAAATATTGTATCTACAGGCTACTGCCGACGGTGGTCATTTACATCATCGGAAAACTTGGCGGCCACCCGGAAATGTCAAAGTTAAAAAGTTAACATCTAATATTATATATAGAAGTAAATCAAATACCACCGGCGAAGTCAGAGATTTACCGGTGGAGGAAGGTTCAGATCGAGATTGATGCCTTCCCCGCGTGCTGATTTTGGCGGCGTTTGGTAAAATGCCGCTGATGATGAATCCGACTGGCTCTGGATCTCGCCCGGTCGCATTTGGTTCATAAGATCTGCGAGTTCTTCGTGCGATTCTGGGCGAAGGTGGAGCATCGTAGTCTTCCCCGCTGTGTTATATGCCAAAAATTCTGCGGAAGTGAAAATAATTTTGGCTGGGAGGAATTTGTGATGATTCTGGACAGGATTTCTCAGAGGCAGATGTCCAAGAGTGAGTTCCAAAGAGAAGGAATCGGCTGCCACAGCCGTTCTGGGGTAAGCCACCGGGCTAGAAGACTCGACGGTGCTGCTCCGGCTTGGGCTCCTGTTTTTCGGAAAATGATCGGTTTTCTTTACATCCACGATATCCACCGGAGGAAAATTAGTCTTAGCCTTATGACCTCGGAACTCACGGGCAGCTTTATCATACGCTCTCGCTGCCGCCTCCGCCGTGTCAAATGTACCAAGCCACACACGGGTCTTCTTCACTGGATCCCTAATCTCCGCCGCGTATCTTCCCCACGGCCTCTTCCTGACCCCACGAAAATGCACTTGGTCACCGCAGCGCCGCCCCTCCGCCGCTCTCGTCGCCATCACATGCAGAATAAGTGATGTATAATGAGTAGGCACGAGAGGAATTGATAATTTGATATATAGAGGAGGTGCGAGGTTGGGCTTACGTTTATTTACGTGGGGGAGTGTGAACGAGTCGTCTATGTTAAGGGGCTGCTTGACTGCTATAAAAATTACATGTTGGCTAGGTCTATAATTTTTTGTTAAATTTTTGTTCGATATATTCTCTATAAAATGGGATCGAAAATGATTTTCTACGAATAGATAATCAAGTTTAAACAAAAAAAAAACTTCGATTTTAATTTATGAATAACATCTTTGTTAACAAAGCAAATTAACGAAATGAAATAAAATGTACATAATAATAGTGTAGCTAGGCCAAATCAGTCTCAACTAGAGGTGTAAATATACATAGGAATATTAGTAAAAATTTAAGTCTATAATTTGGTCCGAATCAAGTATATTCGAGTTTGAGCTCGATTTGAATCTCGAAAGTTTTTAATTTTTTTTTGCTCAAATTTGGCTTGAAATCTTTGAACATATTCACGAGCTATTCGAACTATTATTCGGATAGTAAGGTTCGACAATGAAGGTTCGAAAGCTCGAAATGTATATATTTAATATATAATTATAATACAATAATAAAATATTAAGGCTCGTAAACTATCAAATAAAATAATTTTGACTCGAGTTCGACTCGGAAAAAGTTCAAACATATTTGAGTTTGGTTCGATTTCTATACATTGGATAGAAATATCTATGTCTTTCCACATGAAAAGAGATGCCCCGAAAAACTCCTATATTTTTGTTTGTTTATACAAAACTTGTTATTGTATTTTTAATATATTTACTCATGTGTGAACTTGCAAACACAAGAAAGAAACTGAAGTTGAATTTAGATAAAATGAACTTCTGGCGAGCTTCGATATTTTGATGATATATCACAATGGATTGATTCAAATGACAATCCACCTACTTCACTAATCAGAAAACTCAATTTGGAACAAGTTGTATTTCACGTTAGTTGGACAAAATCGGATGTTATATATGCCAAACTGTTCGTTGGATGACCAAATGGATTGCTCAAAAACAGCGATCAATTGGGTATGAGCAGTTGCAATCTTTTTGTCATATATCTCAGCTCAATTATTTGAATGAAGCGATTAGTATGCGTTGAAAAGATAAGACGATGATCTACAAATCATCTTCAGAAGAAAAGTCTGAATCAAAGCTTAAGATGCCCATAAATGGCAATAAAAGTATTGGTTCTGCACAGCACATTAGTTGAGTTGCGGTTTAGATGTTGACCAGATTGAACAGCTGACCAGTTTGAACCGCTTACCAGTTTTCAACTGCTGACCAGTTCAACCACTGACCAGTTTCAAGCGCTGATCAGTTTTCAACCGCTGACCAATTTGAACCATTGACCAACCAGTTTAAGCTCGGGAAAATGTCCATCAAGGCGAATTTGACCGTTGCAATTTCAGAAACAATACAGAAACTTGTCAAATTGTCATATTCTTGTGTTTAACATATATATCATTATTGTGGCCTATAAATACAACATATTGAAATCAAAAAGAGATTTTGAAGGGGATTCAAATCATGGGCAGCTAGCATGCAGAAATATGCTATTTGAGAGTACAATCCCTTGTGTGAGGATACATTTTGATATGTGCACTTTAAAGGATAAATTTCCCACACATAAGCACTCACACATATACAAGAGAGTTGAACTTCAAAGTTTAGTTGAGTGAAGTCTTCACACAAAGACATTAAAGATTGTGTTTGTAGTCTTGGTATAAGAGATGTTAAACATTATGCGGATTGTGAGGTTACTGCTTACAATCTAGAGTATGCTAGGAGTTTCAATTAGGCAAGAAGAAGTCCTAAATTGAAATGAGTTTGTACAAGGTATTGTATAAATCAAAGTCTTCTGGTGGATCAATCCCTAGAGAAAGAAGGGGTGACATAGGAGTTGTTAATCTCCGAACATCCATAATCAAATTCGTATATATATTTATTTATTGCATTTACTTATTATTTTCATTGCTTTTAAAGATGCATTGTTGATGCATTTTAAGTGTTATTCAAATACCAAAATATTGCATATCAAGTGTTGATAAAATGCTTCAACCAAAATATTTTTACTCATTCAACTTGCATATATCTTAAATGCTTTAAAAAATGTTTAATTGGTTTCTACGAAAGATTATTTTGAGTGTCTTCCGCTTGGTTTGAAAACCAAACTCGATTTAATTCATCGGTGTTCAATATTTCAAGAACCGAGCTATCGTAGCTCAACGATGACCCCCTTAATCGATTCTAAAAACTGGTATCAGAGCATATTGTTTTTGAAAGAGTATTGAAACTGGTTTTGATGTTTAAAATTTGAAAAATTTCAGATTTTTTAAACATATATATGCAAAACAGAATTTTCGTGCAGCGACCATGAGAAAAATGACATATCTAATTGCTCGAGTGTCCAAATGACGAACCACTTTTTCTTTGTAGACTAGACTTGTAGATGATTATAGCGGTATAAAATTTGAAGTCTATTTATGATCGATAAAAATAAATTTATTCCTCGAAGGAAGAGCATATGTGCTACAGCAGAAAATGAGACGTGGAGAAAATTTGTTAGTTATTCCTCTTCTTTTATAATTTTCAAAATTTCAGAGATATAGGGAGATAACTCATTATAATTTTAATGGAGAGATTTTTTTAAATATTGAGGGGGAGAAAATTTTGCGTTTAAAATGTTTTGAATATATGACTTTTTGATTCACACAAAATAGGGGAAGAAATATGTTAGTTGAATCGATTGTTTATCCAAGTTTTGTGATCATCAAAAACGGGTGATTGTTGGAACATTTCATGTTCACGCTCTTGATTTTGATGTTCACGAAACTTGTCATTATATTTCTAACATATTTAATCATGTGTGAAGTTGCAAACACAATAAAGAAACTGAAGCTGAATTTAGAAAATATGAACTTCTGGCGAGCTTTGGTATTTTGATGATATCTCTCAACGGATCATTCAAATGAAAAACCGCCAACTTAACTGATCAGAAAACTCAATTTGAAACAGGTTATATCTCATGTCAGTTGGGCAAAATCGGATGTCATCTAGGCCAAACCGTTCGCTGAATGACCAAACTGATTGCTCGAAAACAGCAATCAATTGGGTATGAGCAGTTGTAGTATTTTGGTCATATCTCTTATCTCGTTTATTGGAATGAAGCGATTCAGTATGAGTTGGAAATATAAGACGATTATCTACAAATCATCTTCAAAAGTCAAAGTCTGAATCGAATCTTAAGATGCTAATAAATAGCCATGAAGCTACTGGTTCTGCACAGCACACCAGTTGAGCTGCAGTTGAGATGCTGACCAGATTGAACAGCTGACCAGTTTGAACCGTTGACCAGTTTTCAACCGCTGACCAGTTTCAACCGCTGATCAGTTTTCAACCGCTGATCAGTTTTCAACCGCTGACCAGTTTGAACCGTTGACCAACCAGTTTAAGCTCGGGAAAATGTCCATCAAGACGAATTTGACCGTTGCAATTTAAGAAACAGTACAGAAACTTTTCAAACGATCATATTCTTGTGTCTAACATATATATCATTGTTGGGGCCTATAAATACAACATATTGAAGATTAAACAAGAGCTTTTGAAGGGGATTCAAAGCATGGGTAGCTAGCATTAAGAAATATGTTATTTGAGAGCACAAGCCCTTGTGTGAGGATATATTTTGAGATGTGCACTTTAAAGGATAAATTCCTCACACACAATCACTCACACATATACAAGAGAGTTGAACTTAAAAGTTTAGTTGAATGAGTCTTCACGCAAAGACATCAAAGATTGTGTTTGTAGTATTTGGATGAGAGACGTTAAACATTATGCAGATTGTGAGGTTGCGGCTTACAATCTAGAGTGTGCTAGGAGTTTCAATTAGGCAAGAGAGAAGTCCTAAATTGAAATGAGTTTGTACAAGGTGTTGTATAAATCAAAGTCTTCTGGTAGATCATTCCCTAGAGCAAGAAGGGGTGAAGTAGGAGTTGTTAATCCCCGAACATCTATAATCAAATTTGTGTCTATTTATTTATTGCATTTACTATCATTTCCATTGCTTTTAAAGATGTATTATTGAAGCATTTTATGTGTTCTTCAAATACCAAAATATTGCATACCAAGTGTTTGATAAAATACTTCAACCAAAATACTTTTACTCATTCAACTTGCATATATCTTAAATGCTTTAAAAAAATGTTTAATCGGTTTCTATGAAGGATTATTTTGAGTGTCTTCCGCTTGGTTTGAAAACCAAACTCGATTTAATTCATTGATGTTCAATATTTCAAGATCCTAGCTATCGTAGCTCAACTATGATCCCCCTAATCGATCCTAACACCTCTTCTCTTTGGCATGCCTTCTTTGGTCAATAATAGAAGCAATCGTCCCTAATGTTGTTAGTAGATTGGATTATTGGAATCTCTACTTATCCGGGAGCGGGTAATGGGACTGGACGCGATGCAGATGGTCAAGACATCATTCTCTTGAGATTGTGAGAAGCTTTATTTTTTATCCCTAAGGATGTATCTTTCGAAACTCTCTTTGCTAATTTAGACAAAGAAAAGAATGGCATAAAGAGGAATCACCTTTAATTAAACAGATCATTGGTATTCGGGACATGTTCATAGGCATGTTGGGCTCGATTGATGGGGCTATAACGTGCTTGAGCAGTTGGTTTGGCAAAACGACGGGTCTGGAGAATGTTTATGATTTCTTTGTCCAAAAAGTTGGAAGATGGCCATGAAAACCTATAATATCCAAGACATTCATCCTGCCAAAGCACATGTTTATTCTATGGCTATTTGCACATACCAAGCTACTCACTCAGGATAGACTTGTTCCTGTTCAAGATGAATCTTGTGCGTTATGTAAAGCGGTTCCAGAATCCAGTGCACATCTATTTTTCTCTTGCTGCATTTCGAAGAACATTTAGGATGAAGTCCGCAACTGGTTGGATATGAAGAAACTAAATGGGATCAGCGGCTGCTGTTCTTAGAGATTTTCGAGGGGCATACCGTGGGAATTCTGTCCTTAACAAAATGAGATGTATGGCTCTCGCAGGTACAGCTTATCATGTTTGGAATGCTAGGAACAAAGCAATCTTAGAAACTGAAAAGCCGGATGTTGCGGCTATAATAAAGAAAATCAAGATTCTCATATTTCGGTGCATCCAAATGCGGTTACTGTATAAGATATGTAGTAATTATTCAAGTTAGACTATGACTTTTTGGTTAATGTAATAGTTGTGTTGCAATAGGTTAGTTTAGATTTGACGTTGTTTGTTGGATTTTACCTGGGAATGCCCACTATACTTGTACCAGTACTCTATTTTTACTTTATTTAATGGAAGCAATTTCATTAAAAAAAAATCAATGGTTAAGTTTCTGGTGATCTTGATAAGATTTTTGGAAAGATTCAATTACAAATAGAATACTTACTTGGAGATTTCCCAAGGGTCCCGAGATTTCTTCTGTTAGAAATTTTATTAAATTCATTTTGTATCACACGAGAAATGTGATATAGAAGGCATAATTGAAGAAATGAGATATAAAAGGCATGAGAAACGAGAAATCGACCTCTCTTTTAATTTAATAATTAATAAAAAATTTATTCCAGTAAGCCGTGTCCAGAGGTATACAGTCTTGTTCATTCAATGGCCTGTCTATATCTACAACGAGTACTATTTAATAGGAACTCGGAGAAAAACAAATAGAATTTGCTACAAAAGCATGCTAACATGGTTTTTTTTTTTTAAAGGGACATCTCTCACTGAAAACACTATTCATATGCCTAGGGGTGAGCAAGATTTCGGTTAAACCGAATTAACCGATCGAACCGAGCCAATTCGAAAATTCGGTTCGGTTATTTCGAAAATTCGGTTTTCAAACTAAAAAAAATCGGTTATATCGGTTAATTCGGTTCGGTTACGGTTTTAAAAATTTTGAAATTTGTTAATCGAATTAACCGATATAATAAATACTATTATTTAATAAGTTTTTATTATTTATCAATTTATATATATATTTTAATTTTTAATTTTAAAATCGATATAATATATATTAATTGTGTTCAAACAAAACTTATACATTTGTGATGTGTGTGATTTTATGTTTTTATGAATTTTTGTAGACTGTAGTGTTAAAAAAATTATATATATAATTAAAGTTAAATCAAATTTTTTTTAAAAAAAAACTAATCGGACCAAATTAACCGATTTTAATTCGGTTCTATTTTCATTGGCTATGAAAATTAGTTCAGTCGGTTTGATTATGACTAAATATTTTGGTTAGATTATGGATAATTCGGTTCGGTCGGTAATCGAACCGACCGGGTTACCGACCGAATGCTCACCCCTACATATGAAATATATTATAGGCATGTACAAGATAAAATATTTTTTATTTACCATGGGAAAAAATATAATAAAATATTAAAGTATTATTTGAAAATTCAGAATCTTTATTGATCCTTACTTTTTGGTACTTCTTGTCACTTTGGTTTTGGCCACTCCAATTCCATTAATTTTCTTCTTTGAATGAATTTTCAATTTATTAAAGTATTATTTGAAAATTCAGAATCTTTATTGATCCTTACTTTTTGGTACTTCTTGTCACTTTGGTTTTGGCCATTCCAATTCCATTAATTTTCTTCTTTGAATGAATTTTCAATTCCATATTTTGGTGAAGCTCCAACTTCCAACGTCGACCGACGATGTAGTTAGTAATTATGTCTGCATTCCATTCACTATCATCAAGAAGACTGAAAGTATAAAACCTTATGTAAATTTGAAAACCTTTTAAAATCATATAATCCTGTTTTTTAGAAAATACAAAATTTTAAAAGATTTTTAATTTTATATAAAGGATTATATGAGTTTTTAGGATTTCACGTGGATCAATGATATATGCTATTTGCCCCACTACACATGCATAGATCTTAAATTGTAACATAAAATTTAATTTTTAAGTGAATTATTTTTTAAAATCATGTTTTGATTTTATCACATCTTATTTTTGGGTGGATAAAAAAGTCAATATATTTAATTATTATCAAAGGAGGACATGATTGAAAAATATATGTTAGAAACTTAATTTCGGTGGTTTGACGAAATTAGAAATCAATCTGTTAAACTAACTGATCACGAACACACGAATTGATAAACTGAAGTTATCAGCCGAACTGAATCTACTTTGTCAACTGATTGATCAGTTGGATACTGATCAGTTAATATACTCAGTTGTGTGGTTACTTATCAGCTGATCATTCAGCTGAACACGTCATCAGTTGAAAAGAACATTCAACCGATAATAGTACAAAGCAGACTGTAACTCGTAGTGAGACGCCGCATTTCAGAGAATACAGTGTACGAATATCAGAAGAATGTTGACGTGGCAATCAACAGATACAAAAGATTCAAATTGTATTTATTATTATCGTTGGAAGAAAGCCTATAAATAAGCAAGAAGAGCAGATGAGATACAGAGCTGAAATATACGATTCATCCATTCTCTTAAGCTTGCTGTTATATTTCTAATTTATTACTCTCACTTGAGATTCAAAAATCTCACACTCATTAGAAATATTCGTAGCATTTGAGGCTACCTTTCGAGCTTATTAGCACAAACCTTTGTATTACTTATATCAGTCATGCTAAAATCCAGTTGAAGAACTGTGAAAATTGTTGTTAACTAAGAGTTTCAGTCTTGGCAGTGTTAAGTCCAAACTGAAGTGGGTTTGTACAAATTTGGTATTGATCAAAGTCTTTTAGTGCATATCATATCCTTGTGATAGAAGATGTGACGTAGGAGTTATTCAAATCTCCGTACATCCATAAATCCTTGCATTATTATTTTAGTCATTTATTGTAGAGCCCAAAATCAGTACACGTAAAACTCATGCATTTATTTAATTGTTAAATCATTTATTTAAATTTAAAATGATTTTTAGTGATGCATGATTTATTTAATTGCATTATTTTAATGTTAGGTGATGCACGTTAAAATATTTTCTCAAGTTTCATGTTTCAGGCGATCATTCGATGCGGGATCGAGAAAAAGAGACCGGTGACGATCTTGGCATATTTTTATGTGCTATTTTATTTTTAAGTTAAGGTTAGGGCATTTTAAATAATTTATTTGGATTTATCATTTTTAAAACCCAAATTATTTATGTAGTATTTTATGATCTTTAAACTTTTAAAAGTTTTGACACTTGTGCAAGTTGTTTTAAATTTAGAGATTTTATTTTATTTAGGAGAGAGTTAGTATTTTTATTAGTTAAATTAGCACTAATTACTCCTAATTAAACACACACACACACACACACACACTTTTTCACACACTAGAATCGGCAAATCACGCGCACACTATCACAATTCAGATTTTATTATTTTTGATAGTAGGAAACTAGGGTTCTTTGCAAGGATAGCAGCCGCCCCTTCCATTCAATTTTCCAGCAATTTTTCGGTGAATTTGATTGCAAGAAAATAGTGCCATGTTCGTCCCGGATCAACCTCGCATCTTTCCCCACTTCGGTGTCGTCGTTCGGTAACGTTAAAGATTTAAAGGCATGTATATTCTATTTTTCCTGCGTCGATCTAGTCATATTATGTGTTGCGATGTTTTTATGCGAGAAAATACATGTGTGTTGTGTAGAAGTTTGAGCAATCATGTTTGGATCACTTTTGAAACCATATTTAGGGATCTCAAATCTCGTTTTTACTGGTCTTTTAAAAACTGCGATTTTTCGGTCGAGATTTTGGGAAAACTTTCAACGTAAGAAACGTAGAACTTTTTGATACCTTCGATTTGATATAAAATTTGAAATATTTGGATAAAAATTGAGTGATATATGATCATTTTTGTGGTACTGCTCAAACTACGTTTTCTAAAAAATTATATTATTGATATGTTCTTAAAGTTTTATTGTTGCAGGCTTCGTTGGGGATCGACGGGTGATCGTTGCTGCATTTAGGTATGTTTAGTATGATGTTGGGTTAGTATTTAGTATGCTGGTTAGTGTGGATAGGCACTTGAATTCATTAGAAGCCGTACGAAACGATTTGGGGTCAATTTTCGTGTTTTTGAGTAGTATTGTGTCGTAGGGTGGATGTCGTTGTTTTGGGGTGGTTGTACGGGTTTGGATTCAAGGTTATAGTATCTTAGGAGGGGTCTCGAGGTGTCAATTCATGGTCAGGATGATCGAGTTAGGAGAAATAAGCCTTGAGTATATGAATTTTCGTTTGTTCACGCGAACCGATCCTACACGGACCCTGACACGGGGTCAGTGCCTTTATTTCCTTGGAAGTGTCAAATTTGCGAGCCTACATGGACCCCTAGACGGACCCTAGCACGGGGTCCGTGTCCTTACTTCTTTTCGAGCATTTCTTTTGCGAACCTACACGGACCTGGGCACGGGGTCCGTGTACTTCATATTTTGGGAAAAAAATTAGACTTCGCATCAGGTTTTATTTTGGGGTTTAAGACAATGATTAGTACGATGATTAAAAGAGGTCAAGTCCTGAGGGAACTAGAATGTTTTAAGCTACTTATTCACTTCGGTGGTGAGCTTGAGTACCTAAGTCTAAGTTATGCAAGTTAAGTATTTCAAACTCATGTTAGTTTGTGCAGCAGCGGCCCCAAGCGAGATCCAACGAATCCCTCAACGCCAAGTAAGTTTGTTTGACGTGCAAAGAAAATATTTCAAGTTTTTGAGGTATGCTAAATGTCTTGTGACCAATTATGTATGGGATTGGAAAGCGGTAAAGCATGACCAGGGACCAATCCACCCCGTCAAAGCATGAACGGGTTTAGATCAGGATTGGAAAGCGTTAAAGCATGAACGGGGACCATTCCACCCGTTAAAGCATGAACGGGGATCTCATGTATGTGGCAGTGGATTTTTCCCTGTCAGCCCAGTATTGTGGTTTAGTCTGATCAGACGATTTATGTTATGGGTCACTTGCTTTGAAACATTCCTCTACGAAAAATGATGAAGTTTATGAATGTTCAAGTATGTACAAGTATGCAGGCATGTTTAAGAAAAATCTTATGATGATGGCACGTCTATGTTTATATATGTATGTACAAGTTTCCAGTATGTTACGTTCAAGCTTTTAAGTATGCAAGTTCAAGTTTCAAGTATGTACGCTCTATTTTAAAGATGCATGTGGTTTAATTACGTATTACTCGCTACTTCCAGTTTATACGTGTTGAGTCTTTAGACTCACTAGATTTGATCGATGCAGGTGATGATGCATTTGAGGAGATGGGAGGTGGGGACCAAGGAGCTGGCTTGGACTGAGCAGGAGGCTAGACCCGAGGACCGCCCAGTTTTAAGAGTTTATGAACTATCCAAAATTTTTTGATTTCATGTTATCGATTATGAGTTTTAAACAAGTACTTTTAGTAAACTTCATTTGAGATCTTTTGTTGCAACAATATTTGGGGATAAACAGTTTATTTTATCGAATTTTGAAGGTTCGCCTTTTATTTAAGAAAAATTTTAATTTTTCCGCAAATTTTAAGTAGTAAAAAATACGGTACGTTACAGTTGGTATCAGAGCGGTGTTCTTGTAAAGGGTTATGCCTACTGCTAGTCGCAAGAAACTCATGAAGTCACAGCTCAAGTCTGTAAGTTTTAAAGTTTTGAGTTATGTTATGTACTAAGCATTAAGTCATGATTTCAGCATGTCCATGTTTTAAGTTCGATTTACGTGCATCTTATACTATTGATATCATGTTCATGCATATGGGGTTTACGTTTTGGGTAAATTGTTGGAACAGTATGCCTTCTAGACGCATAATTAACCGGGAAGCTAGGGATGAAGATAGAGAGGCTCGAGAGGAGGGGAGAGACGCTCCACCTCCTCCACCGCTAGATATGCAGGCACAGATGCTTGCAGGAATGACTCAGTTCTTCGCATAGTTTGCGGGGAACCAGGCTATGATGGATGCAGGGGCTAGGCCCAGACCAGAGGCGGTATATGAGAGGTTCAGGGAGATGAGCCCAAAGGAGTTTTCGGGGACCACTGACCCGATGATAGCCGAAGGATGGATTAAATCCATCGAGGTGATTTTTGCCTTTATGGAGTTGCTAGATGCAGATAGGGTCAGGGGTGCCACATTTTTACTGACCGAGGACGCCAGACTGTGGTGGGAGAGCGCGTGCGTGGCAGCGAACTTGCAGACCCTTTCTTGGGATGGCTTTAAGGAGGTATTCTACTCCAAGTACTTCACTGAAGAAGTACGATCCAGACTGACCAGGAAATTCATGACACTGCGACAGGGAGACAGCAGTGTTGCAGAATTTGTCAGGAAGTTTGAAAGGGGTGTCACTTTGTGCCCCTGATAGCTAATGATGCTCAGGGAAAGTTGAGACATTTCATGGATGGGTTGCGGTCGATCTTGCGCTGAGACGTCCGAGTAGCTGGTCCTATTACTTACGCAGTTGCCGTGTCTAGAGCTTTGGCGGCGGAGCAAGATCAGAGGGATATTGAGGCTGACAGGCAGGGCAAGAGGCCCTATCAGGCTCCACAGCAGTAGTAGCAACGACCTCAGTTTAAGAGGCCGTTCCAGGGGCAGCCAGGAAAAAAACCTTATCAAGGACCGCCAAAGGGAAAGGGTCCTATGCTACAGCAGAAGGCGCCACAGAGGTCGGGTGAGCACCCGGTGTGCCCGAAGTGCAACCTCCAGCACCCGAGATAGTGTTTGTATGGGTCAGGTAAATGATTTCAAGTGCGGAGCAAGTCACCACATGCTGAAGGATTGCCCACAGTGGAGGCAACCGATGCAGGTAAAAGTGTTCGCCATGCATGCCTAGGAGGCAAACCCAGACACGACGTTATTGACTGGTAAACTATTTAATTAAGCATCGTATTACTTTGCTATGCATGTGTTGGAATTTCATTTGGGTTTATTAATGTGCTCGTAATATTTTTGGGTGTCATGCGATATAAATTTCTTCTATGCCTGAGATTAAGGTTAGAACTTTGAGGAGATAAGTTTTGTGTTGTGCTAACGTCTCTCAGAAAATATATTCATAAAAAGACTAGCCACGAAGACCCTGATAGACTCAAGAGCCACCCACTCCTTTATTTCGGAGACGTTCGCTAGTCACCTGGACGTCAAGTCTATTGGACTCGACGTGAGCTACTCATTGACAGTCCCATCAGGGGAAGAATTATCAGCTACTAGTGTGGTCAGAGACATCGATCTGGAACTGCAGGGCCACCTAGTGTATGTAGATTTGATTGTGTTCCCAACGCCAGATTTTGATATCATTCTGGGAATGGACTGGCTGACGAAGAACAGAGTTCTTATCGATTTCCAGAAATGGTCAGTGTTAGTAAATCCTTTGGGTATAGAGCAGTTTCTCTTTGAGCCAGCTAGATGGAGAAGTTTTCCTCACATGATCTCTTGCATGCAGGCGCGGAGACTCATTCACAAGGGGTGTCAGGCTTTCTTGGCCAGTGTTGTTTCTGCACCTGACGTAACCACTCCGTCTATAACTGATGTAATAGTGGTCAGAGATTTTCCTGACGTCTTTTCAGATGACGTCACAGGCTTCCACCAGAAAGAGAAGTGGAGTTCGCCATTGATCTTATGCCAGGCACAGTGCCAATCTCCAAGGCACCGTATCGTTTAGCTCCAGGTGAGATGTTAGAACTCAAACAGCAGATTCAGGAGCTCCTTGACAAGGAATTCATCCGCCCTAGTTTCTCACCATGGGGCGCACCAATATTCTTCGTAAAGAAGAAAGATGAGAGCATGAGGTTGTGTATCGATTACCGAGAATTGAACAAGGTAACTATCAAGAATAAATACCCACTTCCTAGGATCGAGGACTTGTTCGATCAGTTGCAGGGAGCTACAGTGTTCTCTAAGATAGATCTTCTATCGGGGTACCACCAGCTGAAAGTGAAAGACACCGATGTTCATAAGACAGCTTTCAGAACTAGGTATGGGCATTACGAGTTCTTAGTGATGCCATTTGGACTGACGAATGCTCCAGCTATTTTCATGGACCTCGTGAACCGAGTATTTCAGCCTTACCTTGATCAATTCGTCATAGTATTCATCGACGATATTCTAATCTACTCGAAGAACCATGAGGAGCACAACCAGCATTTGAGGACAGTTTTGCAGATCCTGCAGAGTCGCAAGTTATTTGCGAAGTTCAGTAAGTGTGAATTCTTGTTGGAGAAGGTAGCGTTTTTGGGTTACATAATATCTAGCAGCGGTATTGAGGTGGATCCAGCTAAGGTAGCGGTTGTTAAGGATTGTGTTGAACCGAAGAATGCTTCAGAGATCCGCAGTTTTCTGGGTTTATCCGGTTAATACAGTAAGTTTATTCAGGGATTTTGCGTCGATAGCAGTGCCGCTCACTTCACTGACTAAGAAGAATGCTAAATTTGAGTGGAGTGATGAATGTCAGAGAAGCTTTGATACCTTGAAGCAAGCTCTCATTTCAGCGCCAGTGTTAGCCATGCCAACGGGGCAAGGATATTTTGTGCTATACATCGATGCATCTAAGCTCGGATTAGGCGCAGTGTTGATGCAGCAGGGTCGGGTTATAGCTTATGCTTCCAGACTGTTGAAGGTGCATGAGAAGAATTATCCAACTCATGATTTAGAATTAGCCGCCGTTGTCTTTGCATTGAATATTTGGAGACACTACTTGTACGACGAGAAATGCCAGATATTTAATGATCACAAGAGTCTCAAGTATTTCTTCACGCAGAAAGAGCTGAACATGAGGCAAAGACGGTGGTTGGAGTTGGTAAAGGACTACGATTGTGAAATTAGCTACCATCCAGGGGAAGCTAATGTTGTGGCAGATGCCTTGAGCCGTAAAGTGGCAGTCGTAGCACAACTGTCAGTACAGAGATCTCTTCAGTCAGAGATTCAGAGATTTGGGCTAGAGGTTTATCCAAAGGGCAGAGCTCTTAAACTGTCTAATTTGACAGTTCAGTCTTCCTTACTAGACCGAATCCGCCGAGGACAGCCTTCAGATGAGCAGTTACAGAAATGGAGACTGAAAGATGAAGCCAAGGGCGGTGTACTCTAGACAGTGGCTGATGGTATTGTAAGATACAGAGGTAGAATGTGGGTGCCTAGTGTAGATTCGATCAGAGAGGATATTTTGATAGAAGCACACGCATCTCCGTATTCTATTCATCTGGGAGGCACCAAGATGTACAAAGATTTACAGATTCTGTATTGGTGGCTGGGTATGAAAAGAGACATCCGTCGGTTTGTGTCTGAATACCTCACTTGTCAGCAGGTGAATGCAGAGCATCAGAGGCCAGCATGAATGCTTAAACCACTCCCTATCCCCGAGTGGAAATGGGAGAATATCACCATGGACTTCGTGGTTGGGTTGCCGAAGTCAGTCAGAGGATTCAATGCTATTTGGGTTATAGTGGATCGACTTACCAAGTCAGCGTACTTTTTGCCAGTGAAGACGACTTTCTCCATGATGCAGTATACGGAGCTCTATATCAGGGAGATAGTCCGTTTGCATGGAATCCCAGTTTCTATTGTGTCCGACAGGGATCCGAGGTTTACGCCGGCCTTCTGGAAGAGCTTACATGCAGCCATGGGGACGGAGCTGCTTTTCAGTACAGCTTTTCACCCGCAGACAGATTGCCAGTGTGAGCGAGTGATTCAGGTTTTGGAAGATTTATTGCGAGCCTGTATGATCGATTTCCAGGGGACTTGGAAATCGAAGCTACCTCTAGTGGAGTTTACCTACAACAACAGTTTTCAAGCATCTATTGGTATGGCTCCCTACGAGGCATTGTATGGGAGGAAGTGCAGATCGCCGATTCATTGGGATGAAGTCGGAGAGAGAGCAGAACTTGGTCCGGATATAGTTTAACGGACTGCAAATGTGGTGGTCAAGATCTGAGACAGAATGAAGACCGCCCAGAGTCGCCAAAAGAGTTATGCTAATAAGAGGAGGAGAGATCTCGAGTTTGTCGTAGGTGAGCATGTTTTTATAAAGATAGCACCCATGAAGGGTGTTATGAGATTTGAGAAGAGAGGCAAACTTAGTCCGATGTTTATTGGACTGTTCGAGATTCTTGACAGAGTTGGGACACTAGCTTATCGTGTTGTCCTCCCGCCGAATCTGGCCGGGGTACACAATGTGTTTCATGTCTCGATGCTGAGAAAGTACCTAGCAAATCATTCGCATGTGTTGAACTATTAACCGTTACAGCTTGCTCCAGACTTGTCATATGAGGAAAGACTCGTCAAATCTTAGACAGACAGGAGCGCGGACTTCGGAACAAGGTGACCAAGTTGGTCAAAGTCCGGTGGCTGAATCAAGCAGTGGAGGAAGCCACTTGGGAGGCCGAGGCAGGTATGAGAATCCGCTACCCAGAGTTATTTGGTAAGATTTAATTTCGAGGACGAAATTTATATAAATGGGGGAGGAATTATAGAGCCCAAAATCAGTACACGTAAAACTCATGCATTTATTTAATTGTTAAATCATTTATTTAAATTTAAAATGATTTTTAGTGATGTATGATTTATTTAATTGTATTATTTTAATGTTAGGTGATGCAAGATAAAATGTTTTCTCAAGTTTCATGTTTCAGGCAATCATTCGATGCGGGATCGAGGAAAAGAGACCGGTGACGATCTTGGCATATTTTTATGTGGTATTTTATTTTTAAGTTAAGGTTGGGGCATTTTAAATAATTTATTTGGATTTATCATTTTTAAAACCCAAATTATTTATGTAGTATTTTATGATCTTTAAACTTTTAAAAGTTTTGACACTTGTGCAAGTTGTTTTAAATTCAGAGATTTTATTTTAATCAGGGGAGAGTTAGTATTTTTATTAGTTAAATTAGCACTAATTACTCCTAATTAAACACACACACACACACACACTCTTTTTCACACACTAGAATCGGCAAAACACACACACACTGTCACAATTCAGATTTTATTATTTTTGAGAGTAGAAAACTAGGGTTCTTTGCAAGGATAGCAGCCGCCCCTTCCATTCGATTTTCCAGCAAGTTTTCGATGAATTTGATTGCAAGAAAATAGTTCCACGTTCGTCCCGGATCAACCTCGCATCTTTCCCCACTTCGGTGTCGTCGTTCGGTAACGTTAAAGATTTAAAGGCATGTATATTCTGTTTTTCCTGCGTCGATCTAGTCATATTATGTGTTGCGATGTTTTTATGCGAGAAAATACATGTGTGATGTGTAGAAGTTTGAACAATCATGTTTGGATCACTTTTGAAACCATTTTTGGGATCTCAAATCTCGTTTTTACTGGTCTTTTACAAACTGCGATTTTTCGATCGAGATTTTGGGAAAACTTTCGACGTAAGAAATGTAGAACTTTTCGATACCTTAGATTTTATATAAAATTTGAAATATTTGGATAAAAAATGAGTGAGATATGATCATTTTTGTGGGACTGCTCAAACTGCGTTTTCTGAAAAATTATATTATTGATGTGTTCTTGAAGTTTTATTGTTGCAAGCTTCGTTGGGGATCGACGGGTGATCATTGCTGCATTGAGGTATATTTAGTATGATATTAGGTTGGTATTTGGTATCCCGGTTAGTGTTGATAGGCACTTGAATTCATTAGAAGCCGTAGAAAACGATTTGGGGTCAATTTTCGTGTTTTTGAGTTGTATTGTATCGTAGGGTGGATGTCGTTGTTTTGGGGTGGTTGTACGGGTTTGGATTCAAGGTTATAGTATTCTAGGAGGGGCCTCGATGTGTCGATTCATGGTCGAGATGATCGAGTTAGGAGAAATAAGCCTTGAGTATATGAATTTTCGTTGGTTTACGCGAACTGAGCCTACACAGACCCTTCGACGGACCCTGACACGGGGTCCGTGCCTTTGTTTCCTTCGAAGTGTCAAATTTGCGAGCCTACACGGACCCCTAGACGGACCCTCGCACGGAGTCCGTGTCCTTACTTCTTTTCGAGCATTTCTTTTGCGAACCTACACGGACCAATACACGGACCCGAGCACGGGGTCCGTGTACTTCATATTTTGGGAAAAAAATTAGACTTCACATCAGGTTTTGTTTTGGGGTTTAAGATAATGGTTAGTACGATGATTAAAAGAGGTCAAGTCCCGAGGGAACTAGAATGTCATAAGCTACTTATTCACTTCGGTGGTGAGCTTGAGTACCTAAGTCTAAGTTATGCAAGTTAAGTATTTCAAACTCATGTTAGTTTGTACAGCAGCGGCCCCAAGCGAGATCCAACGAATCCCTCAATGCCAAGTAAGTTTGTTTGACGTGCAAAGAAAATATTTCAAGTTTTTGAAGTATGCTAAATGTCTTGTGACCAATTATGTATGGGATTGGAAAGTGGTAAAGCATGACCAGGGACCAATCCACCCCATTAAAGCATGAACGAGTTTAGATCAGGATTAGAAAGCGTTAAAGCATGAACGAGGACCAATCCACCCGTTAAACCATGAACGGGGATCTCATGTATGTGGCAGTGGATTTTTCCCTGTTATCCCAGTATTGTGGTTTAGTCTGATCAGGCGATTTATGTTATGGGTCACTTGCTTTGAACCATACCTCTACGAAAAATGATGAAGTTTATGAATGTTCAAGTATGTATAAATATGCAACCATGTTTAAGAAAAGTCTTATGATGATGACACGTCTATGTTTATATATGTATGTACAAATTTCCAGTATGTTACGTTCAAGCTTTTAAGTATGCAAGTTCAAGTTTCAAGTATGTACGCTCTATTTTAAAGATGCATGTGGTTTTATTACGTATTACTCGCTACTTCCAGTTTATACGTGTTGAGTCTTTAGACTCACTAGACTTGATCGATGCAGGTGAGGATGCATTTGAGGAGACGGGAGGTGGGTACCAAGGAGCTGGCTTGGACTGAGCAGGAGGCTAGACCCCAGGACCGCCTAGTTTTTTAGAGTTTATGAACTGTCCAAAATATTCTGATTTCATGTTATCGATTATGAGTTTTAAACAAGTACTTTTAGTAAACTTCATTTGAGATCTTTTGTTACAACAATATTTGGGGATGAACAGTTTATTTTATCGAATTTTGAAGGTTCGCCTTTTATTTAAGAAAAATTTAATTTTTCCGCAAATTTTAAGTAGTAAAAAGTACGGTACCTTGCATTTATTCTATCTTTCAGTCAGTTTATTTCCGCAACTATACCTAGTTAAATTGATTGTCATCGACTAACAAGATTACAAAGTTTCATTTTATCACAAAACTGATACTTCATTCGAAGAAGATTATAAAATCGCGAGTGTTTATTCAACCCCCCCTTCTAAACATTTTTCTACCTATTAACCGATCCTATCAAGTGGTATCAGAGCACAGTTGAATCTTGTCTCAGAATATTCTCACTTACAACTGTTCGATATGTCTTCATTCAACAAAATACATATGTTTTCCAGAGAAGATTTTGATGATTGGAAAATAAGAATGCAGGCTCATCTAGCTGCACAAGATGATGACATGTGGTATGCCATCACTGATGGTCCAATGAAGATATTGAAAACAAACACTGCAGTTGCCATCACTGACGGGGCACCCCAACGAATAGAAAAGCCCAGATATGAGTGGACAATTGAAGACAAAAGAAAAGCAAACTTGGATAATGTGGCCAAGGACATCTTATACAAAACGCTGGACAAAGTCACGTTCAGCAAAATCAAAATGTGCAAAACAGCCAAAGAAATATGGGAAAAACTTATTCAGCTATGTGAAAGAAATGAACAAACCAATGAGAACAAGTTGTCTGTTGATGTTAAAAAATTTGACAATATCAAGATGAAAGCGGGAGAGTCTATGCACGAGTATGATGAAAGAGTCAGCTGCATCATCAACGAATTGAATGCACTTGGAAAAGTATACTCAAATAAAGAAGTGGCACTAAAGGTAGTAAGAGGTCTTCCCAAAGAGTGGGATGTCAAGACCATGGCTATGCGTGAATCAAAAGATCTCAACAAAGTTGAACTACATGATCTATTTGCCGATCTAAAGGCATATGAATTTGAGCTACAAACCAGATAAGGAGAACCTTCTACACCAGCTGCCACAACGGCGTTAACTGCTCTCATACAGGAACCAACTGGCTCAGCTGATAGATCCGCTGATCAACGTCATTGTTTGTCAGAAAATTCGAAAGGTTCATGAGGAAGAATCAAGGAAACTTCCAAAAACAATACCAGAAGAACCAGTCCAAAGAAAAATCCTATGTTTGCTACAACTGTGGTAAATCAGGTCATTACATAGCAGATTGTCCTAAGCCTAAGAAGGACAGTCGAATATCAATTGAAAAAGCGAAGAAACCATATGAGCACAGGAGAAGGACTAAGGATGACAAGAGATCATCCAAAAAGAAGCATGAAGTGCTCCTGGCTGAGGAAAGCAAATCAATGTGGGCTGAAACTGACAGTGATGAGTCAGAATCAGAAAGCCCAAGCAGCTCAAGTGATGATGAAGAGGAAATCAAATGCTTGATGGCAGATGATGCTGAACTGGTTTCAGCAAGTGAACAAGTATTTGATTTTAGCTCAACTAACTTTACTCGTGAGGAACTCATTACCACGTTGCATGACATGGTAAATGAGTATTACAAACTGGCCCGATCATTTGAAAAGGTCAAAGCTGAGCAAAATGATCCCAGTGATAACAAAACTGAAACTGATAAGTCAGTTGAAGTGTTAAATTTAAAAGGGGAGATTGCCAAGCAAAACGCTGAACTGATCGAAAACCAAGCTTTGATATGTCAGTTGAAAACTGAGATTTCAAAAAATTCTGAACTAATTCAAACTTGAAATAAATCTTCAATTACATTAACTGAAATGCAGAATGCTAAAAAATCAGTTGCTGATAAAACTGGTTTAGGTTTTAACAGTCATGTTGAAAACTCTGCAAGTGATACTCAGCCAAGGTTGAATAATAGCAAAGGAAAGTATATTACTTTTGTAAAGTCAACCATGGTAAATGAACATTCAGAACCAAGTAAACCAACTGTTCAATCGACTGAGAATAAGAACAAAGGCAAACGATATGGTATTGGATATAGCTCAGAGAGTTCAACTGATACAAGAAACTGGTCTCCTAAACGATTCAGTAACAAATATCAGTACTCAAGGAATGGCTATTACAACTACTACAACAGTAAGCCAGTTCAAAAACGATATCAAAAGAACAATCAGTTGAAAAAGGAAATAACTCATACTGTCTCATCCTCACACCACACACATACTGCTAAAAAGTCGAGAAAAACCATTTGGAACACAGAAACTGGGAAGTCAGTTAGACTGATCCAAGTCTGGGTTCCTAAAGGACTAATCAGTTTAGGACCCAAATGAATATGGATACCAAAGTTATACACTGTGTGTGATTGCAGGTAACAAGTACAACAAGAGAATCAACATGGTATCTAGACAGCGGTTGTTCACGACATATGACAGGAGATGCCAATTTGCTATCTCAACTGATCAAGTATAATGGTCCAAACATCAGTTTTGGAGACAACTCCAAAGGTAAAACTGTGGGTAAGAGTAAGCTTATCCATGGTAAATTTACAATTAAAGATGTTTTGCTAGTGGAGAATTTGAAGTATAACTTGATAAACATTAGTCAGTTATGCGACAACAATTTCTCAGTTCAGTTTGACAAACATACGTGTTCAGTTAGAAACTCAACTGATGAGGTCATTCTAACTGGAAATCGATGTGGTAATACTTACAAAGTCAGTTGGACTGAACAACCTTATGCACCAGTCTGTTTCATTGCTTTCAAATCTTCTAAACACTGGTTATGGCATAAGAGATTGAATCACTTAAACTTTAAATCTATTGCATATCTGGGTAATCATGATCTTGTAACTGGTTTACCCAAAATGGATTTCTCTAAAGATAAAATTTGTTCAGCATGTCAGTTTGGTAAACAAGTAAGATCTTCTTTTAAAAACAAGGGTTGTAAATCTTCGTCCCGATGCTTAGAACTGTTACATATGGATCTATTTGGTCCTATACCAGTCATAAGCTTAGGGGGAATGAAATACACCTTGGTGGTTGTAGATGACTTTTCAAGATCTACTTGGGTTATATTCCTCAAATTCAAAGAGCAAACTGCTGCACAACTGATCAAGCTCTTTAAAAAATTACTAAATGAAAAATCAGTTGGAATTGATAGAATCAGGTCCGATCGAGGAACTGAATTCATCAATCAAATTCTTTCAAATTTTTTAGAAAGAACTGGAATTAAGCATGAGCTCTCAGAAGCTAGAACTCCTCGGCAAAATGGTGTAGCTGAGAGAAGAAATCGGACCCTTAAAGAAACTGCTAGAACAATGGTTGATGATTCTGGTATTTCTCAAAGGTTTTGGGCTGAAGTATTAAACACTGCGTGTTATACTCAGAACAGATCAATGATTAATAAAAATCATGTGAAAACACCATATGAGATCTGGCATGGAAGAAAAAGTGTGGTGTCTTATTTCAAGATATTTGGCTGCTGATGTTTCGTACTCGATAATGATAAAAATCATTAAAAGCTTTTGATGCTAAATCTGCAGAGGGAATATTTCTTGGATATTCTTCAGTTAGCAAAGCGTATAGAGTCTTCAATAAAAATTCGTTAAATGTTGAAGAATCTATCCATGTTTTTTTATGAAACTACACTAACTAATAAGCCAACTGATCCAGTTGAGCTAGTTGATAGATTTACAGATATCAGTTTGGAGGATGAAAATGAAGAAGAAAATCATATCAATCGAAACATCCTTCAAACACCTGAACCAGAAGTGTTAGAACAACCAATGGAACAGGAAGCTGCTCCTGATAATCGGTTGGTGAAGCAAACAGAAAATAGTCAGTTACGAACTGATACAGCTCCAACTGAAACTGAAAACATTCAGTTATCAACAGAAACAGTTGCTAATACAGATGCAGCAAACACTGAACTCAGATGGAAGAAATCACATCCACCAGAATTGGTAATAGGTGATCCATCTGACCCGGTAAGAACAAGAAATCAAATGCTTAACTTGTTTATTCATTCTGCTTTTGTCTCACAATTGGAACCAAAGAAAACTGACGTGGCCCTTGCTGATCCTAACTGGATAAACGCTATGCAAGAGGAGCTAAATCAGTTTACCCATAACAAAGTCTGGAACCTAGTTCCAAGACCAATTTCAAAAACTATCATAGGTACAAAATGGGTGTACAGGAACAAACTGAACGAAGATGGTTCAGTTGTGCGCAATAAAGCAAGGCTAGTAGCACAAGGATACAGGCAAGAAGAAGGAATTGATTACGATGAAACATATGCACCAGTTGCAAGACTGGAAGCTATCAGAATATTCCTTGCTTATGCATCGTTCAAGAACTTTAAAGTCTACCAGATGATGTAAAGAGTGCATTCCTGAATGGTCAGTTGCAATAAGAATTTTAGGTTGAACAACCTCCAGGTTTTATCAATCACTCTTTCCCTAATCAAGTCAATTATTTGAACAAATCTTTATATGGTCTTAAACAAGCTCCAAGAGCTTGGTATGAGACACTTTCAAAATTCTTAACTGATCATGATTTTACCGTTGGATCAGTTGATAAGACATTGTTCAAATTTTCTAAGAATGATCATATTTTACTTGTTCAAATTTATGTTGATGACATCATATTTGGGTCAACTAACCCCAAATTATGCGAGAAATTTGCTAAGATGATGCATGCATATTTGAAATGAGCATGATGGGTGAACTGACATTTTTCTTGGACTGCAAGTGAAGCAATTGAAGACTGATATTTTCATCAGTCAAACTAAATATACAAAAGAGTTGCTCAAGAAATTTGGCATGAAATCATGTTCAGCTGCAAGTACTCCCATAAGTTCATCAGTAAAACTGGACACTGATCAAGGAGGAATATCAGTAGAGGCGACACTCTACAGAGGTTTAATAGGTTCATTATTGTACCTAACTGCCAGTCGTCCTGATATTGTATTTGTTGTCTGTATGTGTGCTAGATTTCAATCAAACCCTAAGAAATCGCATTTTTAGCTGCCAAACAAATATTAAAATATCTTAAAGGCACGCCAAATGTTGGGTTATAGTACTCTAAAGACTCCTCTTTCAATTTAGTTGGATATTCAGATGCAGATTATGCAGGATGTAAGCTAGATCGTAAAAGCACCAGTGGATCATGTCAGTTTCTAGGAGACAGACTGATCTCCTGGTTCAGCAAGATGCAAACATCAATAGCCACTTCCACAACTGAAGCAGAATACCTTGCTGCTGGAAGCTGCTGTGACCAACTGCTCTGGATCCGGCAACAACTGAAAGATTATGGAGTTATTGCCAAAGAATCACCCATATTTTGTGACAATACTAGCACGATTTCTATCACTTACAATCCAGTTCTTCACTCAAGGACCAAGCACAGAGATGTCAGGCATCACTTCATCAGAGATCATGCCTTGAAGAAAGCCATCAGACTGGAGTATGTTTCAACTGAACAACAAATAGCTGACTTCTTCACCAAACCACTACCCGAGACTAATTTTTCTGACTTTCGCAATATACTTGGTTTAACTGATTTAACTTGATTATATATCATGGCTTTTAATAGTTTCATTTCGTAACTGAGTATGTTATCATATGTTAATCGCTCAGTCAGTTATTTGCCGGTTATTATCATTTCAGTTGAATTATTCTCAGTTGAATGACATTCATTTAACACCTAGTTTGTATGCTCAAAAGTAAAAGGCAACGATAAAATCAAATATTTCATTTATTATAATTAGAGCGTACATTTTTGATTTCCTTCTTAACAACAGACAGCCACGAGGTCAACCAATCGGTTAAAACCCCTGTGGTACTCTTCAGGAAATCTCTGAAATGGCAATGCGCTTCAGAGTCCACTTCTCCTTCTTCAGCATCAGCAGGTAGACACCTTCGTCTGTGAAGATGTCCACCTCATCAGCAACGCGCAAATGTCGCCGATATTTCTTCATTTGTGCCACCCGTTCGGGGGTAGCAACTGCTCCTTCCTGCTGGAGGAGCTGAAGATCTTGAAGCTTCTGCCAAAATCGGAGAACTTTGTGGAAAACTTCATCTTCCATAGCAAGCTTTCTAGTCTCCAGTGCTGCATCTATAAACTCGTCAGCCATATCTGGAACCTTTGAGCTGCTTTTACCTGCCATTTTGTTTCTTGAAATATTTAGTTGCTAATGTGTTAAGACTAACCATGTTACTTCTATTTATAACATAGGTTCAAAGCAACTGAAGAGACGTAATTAGTACATTCGACGTTTCATCTTCTGAAGCATAAGATTTATCTTATTACGTCATTATTTTTTCCGTTTAAACTTTCATAATTTAAAACATGCATTTATTAAGTGGGAATATCGATTTTAAGAGGTTAACTGAGAAGATAGTGGTTAGTAAATTTTCATCTGAAATGAATCAGTTTCACAACTGATCGTTCAGTTGATAATTTAGCTAATCTTCTCATATAAGTTAACTAATTAATCGTGTTTTATTCCAAATCAAGTGACGTGACTGTCAGTTTTCGCATTAAATGATGAACAGTGTTTTAAAACGTGGACCTACTTGAACCATTTAAAATTATACACACGTTTGTAGCACACGTACACACTATTTTTCAAATTTTCGTGGACTGACACGTGTCCAGAATTTGTACAGTCACTTACATATGTACCTTTCCCCGCTTAAATTCAGTTCTTTTTTACGCGAACTTTACTCCTCATAGCAAATTCACATTCAGAGTTTTTATCTTGCAAAATTTTAGATTTTCCTACTCTCAGCAATGGCAAATCAAATTCCCACACATATTCTAAATGCTATGGCAGCCGATGTCAAGAACGTCTTTCTGAAAATGATGCCGATGTCAAGAACGTCTTTCTGAAACTAGAAGCAGCCGGATTAAAGATATTTATGGGACAATCTTCTCAGGAGCTTTATCCAAAAGAGCTTCATGATTTCTACTCAACTGTTTACGTTACTATTGATGGAAACGTCACTGCTACTATCAATGGTCAGTTGCTGACCATTTCTGAAGAATCCTTTGGTGAACTATTTCAACTGCCTACTGATGGGCTAATCCATTTCTCTTAGATAAAAACCTCTGATATTGAAGAAATGCAGTCTCTTCTGTCAGCTGATGGTCGGAAAATCAAAGTTTCCGATCCAAAGAAAGAGCTCAAGCCAGAAATTCAACTATTGGCAGATTTTTCAGCAAAGAGGATACTAGCTAAGGCTGGTTCATTTGCTGCTCTTACTCTTGAAAAATTTCAAGTCATGACGGTGATCATGGCCAAGAAAAAGGTAAAGTGGAAAAATATTATTTTCACCATTCTAAGAAATATGCTTCATTCAACGAAGCAGTCACGGGGATATGCCGTGCAAATCAGTTTTCTACTGAAAATGAAGGGGCTAGTGGGTGATACTGCTTAGAAATCATCCAAGTTCAAAGTGTTCAATGATAAGAATGTATAGCCACCAAGGGCTAAATTAAACTTGTCACCTAAGCAGTTCATTAAGGTGAAAAAGGAAATTGGGATGGAAGAAGCTCCCAAATCAGTCAAGAAAGCAAGAAAGTAGGCTCAAAAGAAGACAATCAAGCGCAAAATGATTGTCAGCAAAACTGATTCTGAGATAACTCCATCTCCCAAAGTTGTGAAAAAGCCTCGAACCTTATAAACCAAGCCTGCTGCTCCAGTTGGAAACATCCCAACTAATCGACTGATGCAGTCAGGAGCTGTACACCCCATTGAGGCTGTCCCACTAAAGGCCATTCCAACTAAACCCTCAACTGAGGATCAGTTGCCTCTCTCTGCCATCCTGCCGAAGAAGAAAGTCACCGAATCTAGTGACAAAAAGAAGCTTGCTGGAGTTAAGGCTCCACCAATCACTATCACTGGTTACACTTCCTTACCTCCTCCCAGACCAAAGGGAATAGTAATCAGAGAACAAATTGATGCAACAACATAAGGGTTGAGCATTCCTCACATTCTAACTGATCCCAAAGGGAAAGGGAAGATGCAAGAACAACCCAGACCAACCAATGCGGTTCAGACGCATATTGATCTCATCTGGCAAAAGATCAATGATTTTGCAGCAGAGAAACTCAAGACCTACAATGAGTGGGTCAAATTCAGAACTAAAGTTTTTGCTAAACAGCTTCAGTCGAAGACTAAACTGAAGAAGTTTATTCAACTAGAGGCTACTGTTCTGAGAGTAGTCAAAGCTTCAACAGTTATTCAGGGTCTAGAACGCAAAACATATTTGTTTGATCAGCTGAGAGCCAAGAAGCTTCAGCGGATTGTTGTTGAGTTGCGTCAAAATTTTGATCCTTCAAGTCCGACTGCTGTCAATGACTCAGCAGTATACAATCAACTGGACTCGGATCTTATCTGCTTGCATATGCCAATCAAGGATTGGGAAATGGGTCAAGAACTAATCATTCCAGCGACTGAACAAGACTTATCATCTGATGAAGAGCCAGCTGGAAAATCAGTTCAAGAGCCACCCAAAGACTCAGCTGTTGCAGTTTCTCCAAAGGCAACTGAACCTTCCTCATCAGCTTCTCCACCATCCTCATCTTCAATTCATCAATCTTCAATTGTTGATCCACCGCCATATACCGAAGTTGAATTGTCTCTAGCAAACCTAGATGAGGTCATCAAATAAGTCACCTCAGATATTGAGCTGGACAATTCAAGGTCAGTTGAAGATGGGCTTACAACTGAAGGACCAGCTGAGGAGCCCAATTTTGATCAACTAGAACAGCCACTTCTGTCAGAATTTGTGACTGAACAGACAATTTTGAGCCCAACTGTACAGACAGAACCAATTGTTAAACCAGCTGAAGAATCAGTTGTTGATCCAACTGAAGCAGCAGTTGACAAACAAACTGAAGAACCTTCTTCTACCTCTGCTCTTCCATCTGTTTCATCTCCTCCCCAGGACCATTTTACTGAAAATATTTCAGATATAGTTGTGCTTATAACAGAACCAACTGACAGTGCGATGGTGGTATTTAATCAAGAACAAAGGGAACAGATCCCAGAAACTTCTGGAGCCATGTCTCCTAGAATTTCAGACACTGATGCGTTGTTTGAAGAACTCCAAACCGTTCAGTCGAACCTAGTCAGTATGATGAATGCTATCTCTACAATAAAATCTACTCAGCTTGCACATACCTTGAAGCTTGATTCAAATTATGAATTCACAACAGACAGACTGAATCATCTTAACAAGAGTGTATCTGCTCTTTATACTCAAACTGAAGAAATCAAGAAAGACAGATTGTCAACTAAATCGCACTTCCAGACTCTATCCCTAGTCGGCAGGCGATTTGACTTTCTTGAAGAAAAGGTCACTAAAAGAATTGACCTGCTGCATGACATTATGATAAATGCAGTATCAAATATTGCAGCAGACATCCGCATACTAACAAGAAAAGTGGATTTGCTTGACAAAAAAGGGAAATTACTAAAGAAACAGAAACAGAAGAAGACATAGGAAAGAAAAAGAATGTATGAAGATCAACTGACTTCAGTTGAATGGTTGAAGATTTTGTATTCTTTATTCTTTGTACGAATCTGTACATAAGATCAGATACTTATTTCATTCTTTGTACGAATCTGTATATTGGAAAAGTTATTTTATCGACAATGAAATTAAAGACTATTTCGAGATCAGTTGATCAGTTCATACTTTACAAAGTTTTGTCAATCACCAAAAAAGGAGAAATTGTTGGAAACTTAATTTCTGAGGTTTGACAAAATTAGAGATCAATCTGTTAAACTAACTGATCATGAACATACGAATTGATAAACTGAAGTTATCAGATCAATCTGTTAAACTAACTGATCACGAACACACGAATTGATAAACTGAAGTTATCAGCCGAACTGAATCTACTTTGTCAACTGACTGATCAGTTGTATACTGATCAATTAATATACTCAGTTGTGTGGTTACTTATCAGATGATCATTCAGCTGAGCACGTCATCAGTTGAAAAAGACATTCAACCGACAATAGTACAAAGCAGACTGTAACTCGTAGTGGGACGCCGCATTTCAGAGAATACAGTGTATGAATATCATAAGAATGTTGACGTGGCAATCAACGGATACAAAAGATTCAAATTGTATTTATTATTACCGTTGGAAGAAAGCCTATAAATAAGCAAGAAGAGCAGATGAGATACAGAGCTGAAATATACGATTCATCCATTCTCTTAAGCTTGCTGTTATTCTGCTAAATTTTTTACTCTCACTTGAGATTCAAAAAGCTCACACTCATTAGAAATATTCGTAGCATTTGAGGCTACCATTCGAGCTTATTAGCACAAACCTCTGTATTACTTATATCAGTCGTGCTAAAATCCAGTTGAAGAACTATGAAAATTGTTGTTAACTAAGAGTTTCAGTCTTGGCAGTGTTAAATCCAAACTGAAGTGGGTCTGTACAAATTTTGTATTGATCAAAATCTTTTAGTGCATATCCTATCCTTGTGATAGAAAGGGTGACGTAGGAGTTATTCAAATCTCCGAACATCCATAAATCCTTGCATTATTATTTCAGTCATTTATTATATCTTTCAGTCAGTTTATTTCCGCAACTATACCTAGTTAAACTGATTGTCATCGACTAACAAGATTCCTAAGTTTCAGTTTATCACAAAACTGATACTTCATTCGAAGAAGATTATAAAATCGTGAGTGTTTATTCAATCCCCCCTTCTAAACACTTTTCTATCTATTAACTGATCCTATCAATATATTTTGTGACCATGAATGTCACACTCTCTTTATATAAAAATACATAAGCTTGCTTCGATACGATATATCAATTTTTCAAATAATATCATATATCATATCGAAAAATTTCGGTATTGAAAAATGAATACTGATATTGTATGGTAAATTTCATACCGTTCTTACAAAAAAAATTGTTATAGCTAAATTTTGGTACGGTATTGGTGTAATACCATCTATACCGAAATTAAAAAAATGATGGTATTCACATGGAAATACCGAATTTTTTGAATTTTATGCCGAGGTACATAAATTTTTTGAATGTCATACTGATACCAAAATTGATATTATATTATAATTTTTAAAATATATGATTTTTTACGGTATTTTGGTGTATATACCAAAATATTGAAATTTTTTAATGTCATGTCGATACTAATATAGAAAAGTTCGATACCAGACCGAAATTTACAATATACCTTTAAATTCAATAAGTATAGTATTTTGCGATCCTATAAATGTGGTATATCGGATATAAGTGTGGTATACCGGAATATTCGATATTTTTTCTCAGCCCTGCAAATATATATAATATATGAATTTCTAAAAATTCAAAATAATATAGAGATCATTGAAAATTTGTTCTACTCAGAGCATCCACATTGGTGTTCAAAACCATGTGTGTTGGTGTTCAAACCAATGTAATTAACCACCCATCCCTATTATCACCCCCAGCCTGTGGTAGTCCCCAAATACGTGAAAATCATATGCATAACCAATTTCGTGTCGACTTAGTTGAATATATTTGGTCACAATACAAAAACAATCCTTGAATTAGTATTTTACAAGACCTACATTTAATTTTATGTTTTTTTAAAAAGAAAATCATGCAAGTGTGATTTATTTTTATATGTTATGCTCCATCATTTCAAATTTATAATAAAATTATAATTTTAAATAAATGACACTCATAAAATAACATAAAATAATTTTATGTCATAAGTATATTTAAAAATAATGTTATTATTTATTTTAAATAATAATCATTTAAATTGTGTAAATAAATTTGAAATTGTATTTATTTAATGTAAAATACGAATAAAGATGGATGAATTGTGACAGTGTCTGTTCACTCATTCGTCCTCTTAATTGCTCTCTATTTTTTATATTTTCATGGGTTAAATTGGCATAATATCATTGATATATGTTAATATATTATAATTATATTGTGACGTCGGGGGCCGAAGAGGGAGGGGGCTGATCGTCGGTGCCATGAGGTTGCATGGATATTGAACGGCTCCTTGCTGACTTCTAGGGGAATGAAACATGAATGAACCGATTTCACACACCGGAATTAGAGAGATTTCAAAACAGTTTATGTTTGGGATTGTGCAGTTGAGGAAGACTCAAAAGATTTGACATGTATTAGTCATACCATCAAGGTGCTTCTTTGTTTTGGGATCTCGTTACTTAAAAACTCAAAAGTTAAGCATACTTGACTTAAGACACTTATGGTATGGGTGATTCTCTGAGAAGTTTCTCATGGCTCGTGTGAGTGATGATATAAACACACTTATTGATACAACATGGATTGTTGTCAAATATTGGACATTACATATATAATGACGTATACATAAATGACCGGTTTGCAGTGCATTACAAAACAACGAACCACTATGATCTTCGCTACGGTTTTATTGAAGAACACTATCGCTCGAACGAGCAAAGGTTTATGTAAACAATCGTTGTGTTTTGTGACGGTTCCATAATACCGTCACTAAAAGTAAAACAATGACTTTTTATACAATGGTAACTACACCGTCTCTATTTTATTTTAGCGACCGATGAAGTTTTTTCTTGTGGCGAACCAAAACAATTATATATTGAGTACTTCTTTTGTAAGACAGTCTCACGAATCTTTATCAGTGAGACGGGTCAACCCTACTGATATTTACAATAAAAAGTAATACTCTTAGCATAAAAAGTAATACTTTTTCATGGATGACCCAAATAAGAGACATGTCTCACAAAATACGACCGGTGAGACCGTCAAGTTTTTACCTTATATATTTGTTCATTATTTTTATATTTTGATAATCGATTTTCTTTAATCCTTTAACCTTTTGAAATTACTGAACTAAATCCACAATATTTGTTTATCCAAAATTTTCTCAAAGCAAATTTCCGGAAAATTCAGAAACAAACCAAAACATTGGCCCAACAAATTTGAATAAAGTAAAAATGATATCGTTGGCTGATTTATATTTAGAGACAATTACATCAAAAAGATGTGGAAAAAAATTGATTAACGAAATTGCGTCGTGACGTATTATTTTAAATTAAGGTTAATGTTATTAACGATATTTATAGATTTGTGGTGTCGTAATTCCTAATGGAGAAAAGCAGTCAAAATATATATTTTGGAAGTGTCTGACCGCCGTATAATTTTCAAGGGGGATTCATCTTCTACGATTATTCAAGTCACGTGATTTCAGTTCAAACCTGACTTTAAATCTATTAAACAATATTTTCAGATTCTTGCTGATGTTTTTCTGAATATTTGAAGTTTGACTAAGACTCGAGATTATATATATATATATATATATATAAGTTCGAATTATTTATGATTTAACAAAATCAAGTCACAATGATGACAAAACTTGTGTGAGACGGTCTCACGAGTCGTATTTTGTGAGACGGATTTCTTATTTGAAAAAAATATTAATTTTTATGTTAAAAATATTACATTTTATTGTGAATATAGGTAAGGTTGACTCGTCTCACGGATAAAGATTCGTGAGACCGTCTCACAAGAGACCTACTCCACAATTTTTAGCTGTAGGAGCTAGGACTACGTTATTTTAAAGAAAAAAATTTAATAATTATCGATTTTTAGACGTGATTTTCCAACTTCGGACTTTATTGTTTTAAAAAAAACTTTTATTTCTTGATTGAGCATATGGTGGCAATACCGATGTTGTTTGTGGGACTTTTTTAAATAATAATATATTTATAAAGATTAAGTTTCATGTGTCACATATTATATCCGTGAGACTGTGAATCTGATCAATATTTACAAAAAAATTAATATTTTTGTCGTAAAAAATAATAAATTTCTTCAATGAGGTCGAGATCGTCGGGGTTTGACTCAAAAAATGATTGGCTTGGTGAGAGTAATGACAAATTATGTGGGCTAAACTGTTAAATAATTGGCCCAATATCAATTGGACGTTTTCCAAGTTTTCTATGGCCCAATGTGGGATGGGCTCTCAATCCAAATCGAAACTCTGATGTGTGTGCTTGAATTTATCTTAGTTTTTAGTATAGCATGTGAACATCCCTATAAGATGATGCCGTCAATCAGGGCACTTTCCTTTGAGAAAAAAAGATAATTTTCTTTTGGCTTTTTAACGTTTACACACTAATGTAAATCATCCCATAAATACTGTCCCAAAAATAAAATAAAAAAATCACCCCATAAATATAAAATTGTTTGCACAATATTCGATTTGCGGACGTGTCAGATACAAAGATACACCAATTTGTATAAAAACAATGAAAATCTAACTTCTGGGGATCACGACGATTATGGACACTAAATTTGACCGTTCGTTATAGTCTCCTAAACAAATACATCACCAAAACGAAAGAAAAAACAATAGAACTTGATGAAATAAACTCCCAACATGATATGTATCAACAAATCAGTAGGAAATTATAAAAACATGAAAAATATAACAAAATAGTGTTAAAATATGTATGAGGATACTAAAATATGACCGGAAAAAGCACGAAATAGCTTGACTAAATCTATGAGAATTCTGCAGGGAGTTGCCTGGAGTTTTTGCAATGTCTGTTGTGTTTTTTCTATGTTGGCCGATTCCTTCCTTTTCTTCACTGTGCGATGCGGTTCTTCCACTCCCCACATGACCCACGATCTTCTCCCATTTTCTCCCACGATCTTCTCCTTTTCCCATGATTTTCTTTACTTATCTGAATAAATTTAAATCAACGGGATCTATCTGCCACATTTGATGGTCTATCTGCCACATTTGATGCCGCGTCCATTCACATACGAGACAAACACACCTCACCAGTCAAGGTCAACGTTTCAAAACCCCACGCGAAAATGAAATTGTTGACACAACGCATCGTCAATTACGTTTTTCCTTCTTCTGAATTCTCTCTCCACGGTCGACTGGACGATACATATATTATCGTTTGGTCTGTAAGTAATATTTTTTTAATAATAAAACATATAAAAATAATAGTTAATATAATATTTGATTTGATTGATTAATTTTGATTAAATTTAAGATAACATGATATTATCGTTTTGTCTTTTTGAAAATATTAATAAAATATTTATAATATTATTATTAAGGTTAGTATTTTAATTTAAATTTAATGATTTGATTGATAATTTGATTGATGCGATATAAATGATTGGTAGATGAATAAATACTATGGTGCATTAGATTTTATTGGATAAAAATGTTGATAAATAATATAACGAATCAAACGGTACCTATATAATAATACGAGTCGAGATAGACCATACAAATTCATATATATCTATGATAATAGTTTTATTCACCCAAAAATTAATTAAATATAATAAAATTAATTAATGATTACATTTATCATAAAAAAAAAATATAACGCCTAAGATTATAATTATAAAAAATCAAATACATGGATATTATTTTAAGGTTTAACTAGATTAATTGATATTAATTATCGGTCTCTCAATTAAACATTAAATAAATATAACAGCAAGTGACACAATATGACGAGTGTCTTTTCAATATAAAACAAATATATGATAATATATACGATATAATAAGGACAACTTATTTAAAAATACTCAATTCCCTTTTCAACTTTTTTTTTACAACTCATCACTTCAAAACTTAGTTTTAACTACCCCATTTTTTGAAAATTCTAAGAATAATTTATTCCTTCAAATTTGGTACGTGTCATTGTTATACTTATCGAGCATGTTCTTTAAGACATATAGCCTCAAGACATGCAGCTACGCAAGGTTTCCAGCTTATATAACATACTCAAATGATCGATTTTTTTATTTTTTTTATAAATGACTCATCATGCTTCCGTATAATAAATTGAACAGTTTAACTCTTTGACCCACGTGCCGTCGGATTATATCCACGGGTTTTACAGACTGCTCCTCACAGCCTAACCGCGCAGTCGCAACAGATGGTTTTTGACGCAGATTCCTTCAACAGCATTTAGCACAACCCTGTTTCGTTTCCTACCTCAGGGTGTATAGTAAATTAGTTCAATCTGAAACTAATACATGAGAGGAGCAAAAGTCTTGGTTATTTTATTCAAACATAAAAATTATTATTACATAGTAACCTCCTATAGAGGAGGAGAAACTTGTTTAGCTATCAATAGTAGCTGAACTTACACCACACATAAATTTGACAGAGAAAATATTACAAATATTTTGAAGAAAAACGAAGAGGTTGAGCGATACATTCATCTTCCTTCTGCCTTCTTATTTATTGAAGCCCTTTGCAGATTTGAATTCCGGACTTCAATTCTTGGCATAAATTTTTTTAATGCCTTCCAGTTGTGGTTGGCACTATTTCTTGAGTGGGTCGAGTAAGTGGTTGAGTGGTCCCTCCACTTGAATTGTCTTCTTCCTAGATTATTAATCTAGAAACAGCTCGTTCTTCTGATCTTATCTCCTGGCATAACCAGTTGATATGTGTCTGAATTATATCAGCTGATATCTCATTCCCTACTTCTTTTAGCCTTGTATGGTAGGCTTTGAAATTCTTCAGCTGTTTTCTTTATTTTCTTGACGCGTCTTTTAAAAACCTTCAAATATTTATAATGCATCTTCTTCAGGTTTCGACTTTGTTCTTGTGTATTTTACTAGTTCTCATTTACTCTTTATTTATAGGTGCAATGGGGTCCAAGTTCTCTTGTTCATTTAGTAGGTTAGTAACATGTCCATTATCTTTTGTCGGGGAATCTTTAACTTTTGTTATCTCCAAGAAAAGTGATTAGGGTCACATGTCCACTTATTTTGTCGAGGAATCTTAAAATTTTGATGTCCCTGAGGAAAACGTGGTTGTGGTCCTTCACCACTTGGTCATGTCTCTGCAAGATTCTTCATATCTGATCGAGGTCTGAAGCCCTTGCTAAATTCTGGCTCTTTTTGGTTTGGGCATTCTGGGCAGATCTACTCTGACCATCTTCCCACATGAGCCATATTGCAGAATTTTCGACGAGTTTCTTTACTCCCCGGCAGCTTGTTATTCCACAGAAGATTTCTTTTCTTTTCGAATAGATCTTCTGCAAAACTTGTGGTTTTTCCTGTCATAGTATTTAAAATGAATGATCGGTTTACCGAATTATGATAAAATTTAAAGGGAAACTTGACTTTGTCCATCTCAATAAGACAGACCCATAGACCCCATGCTCTTCTGGTGGAAATGTCATCTTTAGTTATTGAAGTAACGAGGGGTGTTTCTTCTGACGGAGGATCTTTCATAAATTTCTGAATATTTGTATCTGGCCTCCTTATCTTGGAAAAATGAAAGGCTTCGTGTGAGCTTTTTCCTGCTGGTTCTGGGGCTGTACTGAAGAAGTATAGCTCCATAATATCTCCTTTGGACAAATAATCATTATTTGCCCAAGTTTCATGAACAGCTTCCTAGATCTATTTCTCTAATCCTGAAATTTCTGGGAAGTTGGGCGATGTGATATAAACTGAGGCAAGAGCCCCGAATTCATACCAAGCTTTGACCTCCTTTGGATATGAATTTGGTTTCATTCATACCCTAGGATATTTTCCTGAAACATCAACCCTGATAGCGGCGGGGTTAATGCCTACTCTTGTTTTTAATTTCTCCTAGTTTTGTTGATACACCTGAAATGGAGAAATTGTAACTTCATTAGTACCAACCTTAGATTTACCCTTGTCAGTATTAGGTCTAAGGTTGATCTTTCTCTCTTAAATCCCCGAGGTGAAGGGTTGACTTGAGGACTTGGAGTCTCAATTTTTGTTTCATCCGACTCATCTGGAGATGATCCCGACTTAACACTTGTGCTAAGGGTATTTGAATCCCTTACTCCAGGTATAGAGTCATATACTCGAAAATTTTCCATTTGGGAAACCAGTAGCTTCTCAATGTCTTGGAGGATAGACCTTTGTATTACAGACCATAACTGAGTATAAGCCTGTAAGCATCCTATAATTCGATCATAGACAACTCTCTTATCGTCTTGTTGTAGCCTTCCCGCAACTTCTGCGTTTAAGGCCAGCTTGTTGAACTCGGTTTGAAGCATTTCAAGGTGTTCCCTCAAATGCCTCTGCATTTTCATGATGGCATCGATATCACCGCTGTCCATCTCTTATTAAAAATTCTGCAAGAATATTTTCATGAGATTTTATAATCACAATATCAAAAATATAATTCTGACATAATTCTTGCCATCTTAATAATCTAGCTTTCTCAGGTTTAGATTTTATTCTATTCTTTAATAAAGCTTTCACTGTGTATTATCAACTTTTAAAGTGAATTTCTTTGTGAGTAAGAATAATGGTCATTTTTCAAAAGCCTTTTTTTACTGCATAGAATTCCTTTTCGTTGACATGCCATCTTATGGCTTCTGCATCTGAGAATAGTCCACTGCAGTATCTTCATAGCTGTTCTCCTTCTGAAGTGAGCTTTGTTAAGACTGCTGCCCACCAATGATAACTGGTATCTGTATATAATATCATATCATCTTCATCTCAGGGAATAGTCATTTTCGGAAGATTCTTACAAATCTCATTTAGTTGACTAAGTCCATGTGTGTGTTCTTTTATCCATATAAATTTTGAATCTTTCTTTAGTAATGAACTGAACACCTTCATGTGTTTTACTAGGTTTTTAATAAACATCCCATCAAAATAGACAACTCCCAAAAAGCTTTGAAGTTGTTTCTTTTATTTTAGTGCATTTGGAAAATTTTGCACTTTTTCTACTATATGATCTTGCAAATTATTCCAGACTTATCGATTTCTATTACTAGAAATTCAATCTTTCTTGTGGCAATGATTACTTTCTTTTCTGATAGAACCAGTCCTTCCTTTTTACAAACATCAGAGAAAATCTCTAGATGCTTAATATGTTCTTTCATATTTTTATATGCGATCAATATATCGTCAATATAGACAAACATAAATTTGAATTAGTCTTTAAATATATTATCCATTTTCCTCTGAAATATCTGTAGTGAATTAGCAAATCTCATTGGTAATACCTCACAAATATAGTGTCCTTGTGGTGTGGAGAAAGCTGTGAATTTCTTGCTTTCTTCCTGCATTCGAATCTGATAAAAACCAGACTTACAATCAAACTTAGAGAATATCTTTGCATTGCGTATGCAACTAATTAGATGTTCTCTACTAGATATGAAATACCCATCAAACTCCAGTATTTTATTAATCTCCTGATAATTAATAACCAGTTTGCGTTTATTTCTTTTTATTTCACCATGATTTTTTACCAGGAATCCTAGGCTGCTGTACGGTGAAATTTCTGCTTTGATCAAACCAAGGTCCAAATGTTCCTTAATTATAATTTGCATATCCCTTTGATCAATTATGTTCATTGAGATAGGCTTGCAACAGACAAATTCATACTCTTTACCTTCCTTAATTTTAAGACAAGCTTTGAGTTGATTTATACGCCACCATGCCAAGGGATTTTCATTGTAATTTTCTTTAATCCTTTTCTTGACATCTTCTAAAGATACCTTAGATTCAAACTCTTGCTCATTCTTATGTGGAGCTATCTTAAGATATTCTATGTCATCTGGTTGGAGCTCTTTATCTGCTCTTAGTTGGAGCATTGTTTCTCCAAACCGTCTAAAATCCTTTATTTTTGGGTTTAGAAGTTTTCCTTCATCACCACGCTTGCTGCGAAATTGTATTGGCAATTTGCTGTAAAATGCCTCTCTTAGTCTCTGAACTATGATTTTGTGATTACAAGGTGTTGTAAACACTAATCTTCTAGTCTCATTTTCTTGAGTATATTACTTAAAAATTTGTAGGAAATTATTTTCTAACAAAATATCAGCTCATGTATCATGAAAATAAATCGGTGGTGTTTTCACCTTATACCAATGTGTTTGTCCAGCACCGTCAATTACAATTCAATCATCTTAATCCCCTTACATAAGATTAAGATTCTTCTGAAAAAATCTTTTCTAGAAATCTTTGGTAATTCTTCTTCCAAATTATTTGGAAAAACTCCTCGTTTGGCTGTATAGATTCCAGCACCTGAATCAATATAAGCAGCAAAATATTCTGCCTTGTATTGTTCGTACAACATTTCTACAGGAATGTATATCGAGAATGGGCTTGTGGTCATTGGATTTTCCACATGTTACCGTATGTGAAGGATCGTTTGCTGGGCATCTTTGGGATGCTTCAAACAAAATATTCTCCAATGAACTGCAATAGCTCGTGTTCTAAAAATATTAACACCGATGAATTAAATCGAGTTTGGTTAAAAACCAAGCGGAAGAAACTCGAAGTTATCCTTCGTGAAGAAGACTGTTATATTAGAAAAAATTTTATATTATGTAAACTGAATAACCGAAAAGGGACAGATTAGTTTTTGCATACATCAGTTCAGTTATGGTGACAACTGAACTGATGGATACTCTAACTGATCCAAACAGTTTGAAAACAATAGTTAGACAGTTAAATACACAAAATATGTTTATGGATGTTCGGAGACTTCAACTGCTCCTATGTCACTCCTTCTACCCCCTCGGGTAGGATCCATTAGAAGACTTTGATTTATACAAACACTTGTACAAACCCACTCAGCTAGGACTTACCCACTGCCTAAACTGAATTCCTTGACTTAGACTGAAGGTAGCACCTTCTAGTCAACACTTCTTTAATGTCTATATGAGAAAGACTACATACACAAGTTTAACGTCTTTGTGCAAGACTGTATTTGAGTGGTTGAGAGTGTTTGTGTGTGAGAACTGAACAAGGATGTTCTCACACACTGAGGGAAATACGCTTCTAATCTAAGCTGATATATTTGTAAAGAGTTCCCTCGACTGGGCTGAATGCTTCTTTTAAGCTGATATGACTTTGAAGCGTGCCCTTTTCTTTTCTCTCTTGAGTTGTATATATTTGAGTCTTCACTGATTTTCTCTTTATATAGGTGGGAGAACTGATCGTACAGTGAGATTCATTTATTGTATCCGTTGCATCTTGAATTCGTTTATTGGACTTTATGTCTCGAATTTTCGACAGCCCTTCTGAAACGTTTTGTCTTTAATGCACTGATGCAACGTCCATTATTGTCCTTTAACTGGATAATGGCTTTGTACCTTTTCGTACAGCTGGGTTCCACTTGAAAGAGTTTGTCTTCATCCATAATTGAAAGATTCTAACTGATGCTTCGAACTGGTCAGTTGAACTGATATTTCAGTTGGGCTGGTGAAATCAGTTGACTCGTCAGTTGAACTGATTTCACACTCGTTCAGTTGGACTGATCAGCTGGGTTTCTTCATCAGTTGAACACTCTTTCGGCTGGCCAGGCTTCTGAGGTTTTCCTGCTGAATCACCTATCAACTGGACAATCAGCTGGACTGCTCAATTGACGTAACCAGTTAGACTGATTCATTTTGTGCGATCAGTTGGGTCTTTAGTTTTGCGATGTAAAACATCTCGTGAGTGATCCTAGATGCTGCACACTTAGGTAGCTCATTAGTAACATAATTAACAAGTTTTGTTATCATCAAAATAAAGATTGCGAACTTGAAAAGTTACAACAGTATGTCATAAACTCTATTTCATACTCTAGACTTTTCCATGTTTTATGTTCCTTGAGAAACTCTAGTCCAAGAACCAATCGATCTGATTCTTTCCCTAGAATTCATTTGATATGAACTTCCAATTATCTGATATTGATCACTCCTTAGTAAGTTCCTATCATAGGTTTTTCTAAATAGTATATGGTATTACAATGGAATTGATTCCTTGGTTTTGTAATATCAAATACTATTTCTACTTCCTTCCACCCTTCTGGATATCTAAGCTTTCCTATTGTGGAAAAGCTTTTTGGCTCTTGTTGGGTTTCTTGGAAAGGTGTTTTTCCCCACTTATAACTTGTAATTATATCCCCTTGAAAAGATAGTCTTCTTGATTCCAATCTAAGACTTTGATTCCTTTGTAGAATCAGTATGTCTTGTATTTGGATATATGTTTCCTGTATTAAAGGAAACTCAACTCTTTCTGGATAGATTGTCTGAGCAACTTTCCCAAATATCTCAGGTATTACAATAAACTCATTTCTAATAAACAATTCTGAATTATGTGTATTAGGTAGAGTATATGAGATTTGATAGGTAATAGAATATGGCCTATTACCTTCTTTCATCAGTATTTTTTCCTTGAAATTCTGATGTAATGTCAAGGCTCGACTGAAATCTTGTTCTGCTAAGTTGTAGGCAATTCTCGGATAAGTTTCTCCTATAATATTTCCTGTGCAGAGATTTCCTGAGATAGTTCCCAGTACTGAATCTTGAAGGTTCCCCAATCTTTTATCGCATATAGTAATATCAATGGTGAATCATTCCTTCTTTGAAATTAGCTTTTATCATAATTTGGATTGCTCCAATATGAATCCAGGACATGGTCCGTGCTACTCCCATATTGAGTTTTTGTAATTCATCCTTAATTTCTTCAGAAAGAATTAGCTGCATCTCCATTCTATTTCCTGTAAGTTCCATAGGAATTGACATTTCCCTTCTAGAAACTTTATAAATTAGATGATGCTTTCTGTTTCTTAGGCCAAGACTTCCTAAGAACTTTTCTACCTGTCCTGCAGAGAATCCTTGATATCTCTGTAAACTAGGATTTTCTCTCATGATTCTTTGAACCATGTTATGAGATATTGTTGTATGGCTAAAGAAACCAGACAAATCTTCATGTGTCTCGTGTCGAAAAACCTCGTTTTCAGTCATATTCCGATTCAGTTCCATCAAATTCTTCTTGACTTAAAACTTCTTCTTCTTCATATATACTTTCATCTGAGGCGAAATCCTCAAACTGATACACTTGAATAAGATCCTTGTAATAAACTGCTTCTTCAATATCCGGGGTTGGATAGAAGCATTTTATTCCTCTTTTTTCATTTTCTGGACAGTTGGTCGAAATATGACCTCTTGCTCCACAAGTCTAGCAATTACAATCCTTAAAACTTTCATTAGCTCGAGTGTGAGATCTTCTAAAAATTTTCTTTGTAGGTGTTCTCCCTGTGCTTCGAGATGTACTCAATGCTTGAGATGATATCCTACTTCTTGTTGGTCCACTTCTTTGTCCAGATTTGTAAGATATGGCTTTCTGTCTAGACCATATTGTTCTTGGTTTCCAAGAACTTCTTCCACTTCTGGCGTAAGGATAAGATCTAAACTTCTTCCTTTTCTGCCTTTGTGGTTTACTTCTAATAATTGTTGAAAGATCATTTTCTTTACAACAAAAAGGAGTTCTTTTATTGATACCCCTTAAACGTTTGTAATTCTTTTGTAATGTTGCAATATGGCATCATTCTGCCAATTTTTCTTTGAGAAAAGAAGCTCTTCGTGCCAACGTATTTGGATTGTCAGTGACATATTCCCTTATAAGCATAGCTATGCATAGCTATATTTCTTCGACCCCTGAATTCCATCTATATTTAGTGAATAACATAATATATTCATCAACTAAACATATATAATGTAATTCAAAGCTATACAGAGCTTGAGTATATTTCTTCCTCTTCTCTGTATCTTGATTGTTAAAATAGTCTACTCCTATAAACTGAGCTTTAAATATGGTAGCCATTTTTCCAGCTATCTCACTAAGAGATTCTCCAGCTAGGACCGAATCTTTAGTTTCTAATGAAGTCATGTCACAAGCAATTTTAACTGATCCCATAAGAATCATTTCTAAAAGTTTAATGAATCCTTATCTATTGAGATCAAGTGTTCATGCAGCAATTCTCATAGCAGATGTCCAGTCATCTATGAGATCTTCTCTGTTTTCTAAATCTAGTACATCAAGGTTAACCATAACCCCATAATGATGTATATGTTCTAAAACAGTTTTTCCATAGAGTGTTTGGTGCAATAGAATTTGATTTCTCCTTGTCTTTGTTCCCGCTGGGTGTGATTCTCCACCAGTATGGAAATCGGTTTGAGATTCTCTCATATTTATATTCCAAGATCCCACACTTTCCCTTGGTGTTTCCTGAGAAGATGACCAGGTTATATAAGGTTGTTCACCTCCCGTTGTGTTTATCTTCATATCTACGACCTTGAGATTTGCAAATGATTCTGCAAGTTCTTGTAGATCCTAGAGACAAATCCTTTCTAAAGTTGTCATCAGATTAATTTTTTTCTGAGACAGATTTAGTTAGATTGATCATTTTTTCTTCTTCGGTCAAAGGTTTTGACACTACTTTGGCCTTCCCTTGTTGATGTAACAAGGGTTCAGTACCAAATGATGGTGGTAACCTTCCTTCTGAAGTTCTCTTACTAGAACTTGGTTGTTGTTCTAGGATTTGAATTCTTGTTCGAATATCCTTTAATATTCCAAGAATTTCTTCCTGATTTTCAAGGATTTTCTCCACATTTTGTGGTACATAATACAACATATTACCATAATTTTGTACCATCTTTTGAATTTCTCTAAGATCTCCGAGAGTTTAAAGGAATCCGGTACTATTTCTAAGAACCTGTTATTTTGAATCATAAGTTTACCTTAGGACTCTGATAAGTTCCTTCTTGATATCTAACCTTTGTTAGATCTTCCTGTTTCAAATATTCCAGAGTTTTGGAATAAATCATGTAAATAAATAATCTCGAACCTGGGTTCGGATTCATGTAATTTGAGAAAATTTTCCTCCTCAAACATTTAATTACTTCATAATAATAAATTCATATGTTTGGAATAATTTTACCTCGGCTCTGATACCATTTTCGGCCCAAAAAAATCAACCATTTGAATTTTTCACATATAAGTACAAATAAGGGTATTTTGTCTTTTTAAACTCTTTTTAGGTAGTGGAACCAAAGTTTTTTAGTCTGTGTATTAAATTTAAATTTTAGTTTGGTTTGGATATTTTTTTCACAATTTATCCATATAATAACTCAACATTGACCATGGATTTAAAAAAATATATGAAGAAATGTAACATGATTTTTAATTTGACCAAATAAGAAGATATTATCCTAAGATGGCTGCACAGTGGCTGGTGCGAAGGTTATGGGTTGTACGCAAGCTGGACATCGCACATGGCTCCTAGGCACGGCCTTAAAGGCTGGGCTCGTTTGGGGCCTTAGGCTTGGTCCAGTGGCTTGCTGTGGGCACGGTCAGGGTCCTAGGAGGGTGGTCTAGGGTCTGGTCGTGGTGGACAAGGGCTAGGGTCGAATGTCTCATGGTTAGGGAAGCTAGGGTTCGAATTATGAGGGGCAAAAAATTTCAGTAGCTTATCTAGGCGCAATCGAGGGTCTCAATTGGCGTGATTTGGGTTGAATATGGTTTAGTTAGGTTCAATAAGCTTTGGTTCAAATTTGGTTAAGTTACGAGTCAAAACTGGGATGTACGTCTAAATTTAAAAACGAATCGAATAAATTATCAAAAGCCTGAATATTTAAGGGAGTGTTTAAGGTAATAAGTTAAGTTTGGAATGATTTGGGACGTCGTTACGAAGTCTAGAGATAATTATGGAAATTTATGCAACTAGGGATAAAACGATCATTTTACGCCTAAAAATTGTTAGACGTTCTGACAGTGCCCTGAATGCTGTAAATAATGTTAATATGTTTATGAAATTATATGATGAAACATTAATGCTAAAAGACATGTTGCATGATTGGTTTAAAAGAAAAATGATTTATATATGCTTAAATTTTTATAAGTGATTGAAATATGAAAAGTTGAAAGAGGTGAAGTGATTGTGACTAATACGATGATATGATGATTATGATGATACGATGATATGTAAGGCCAAGACTCAGTTGACGGGTGAGAGTGTCGCTGATGTCTCCTTCACCCAGTACTGTGGTTACATGTAGATGGATTAATCGACCTTCCACTGATACGAAAGTCACAATTAATAATCCGAATTCATTAAGAGTAAAATATATACATATATGATGAAAAAGGGAAATGTATATGACGAAAGAAAAAAATGTTTAAGCTGTGCATGTTCATGAAAAGTTATTTTAAGTAAAAGTAATTTGCATATGTTGCATGTGGATATATATGTATTACTTGTTATCATGGTTAAGGGTTGCTGAGTCATTAGACTTACTAGGTGTGATCGATGCAGGTGATCATGAATATGATGGAGGCCTTGATGGTTGAACTAGCTGGACTAAAGGTGCACACAACCCGAGGACTGTCGCTAGTTTTCTGCACTTATGTTTATGACTTATGCTAATGATTTAAGTTACTTTAAAGATTTTATTTCTTATGATTCTTTGGAGGGGTTTTTAAGAGGATGTTAGAGTTAAGGTTATTTTCGAAATATTGTTAGTTTAGGTTGATTGGTGTTTTACGATTTATGTTTTGAATTACATTCTTTTGGATTTTCAAATAATATTTGGTTGATTTATTTTTAAATGGTGCAAAAGTATTTTAAAATATATTTATGTATATGTGTATGGATTCGGCCGAATAGAGGGATTAGGAAAAAAATAACATTCCTAGTACATTTTAAAGAAAAACGAGTAGTGGACGCTTCAGTATTGCTGGTATTGGTTCACTTATCGTATATATTTATGTGAGTATCGATGAGGTGACACTAACCTATTAAATATACAATTTTTCTATAAAATAGTTATTCTGCACATGCGGTACGTATGTGTACATTCTTTTTTATTATTACCGAGTGACTAAAGTGAAATTTGACAAATTATCGAAAAACTAAAGTGCTATTTGAATGGTTGAAATTAAAAAAAGAAAAAAAAATGTTTGTTGAAATAAAAAAATTAAAAACAAAAGCGTAAAATTGATATCACATAAGGCAAAATTGAAAGAAAAATTTGGTGTCCATTTTTGTCTCTATTAGGCCCAACTTTTATATATAACTAGCGACCGAGACACACACGTTGCGTATGACATAATATTAGATATTTGAAATATTGTTTAATCAATTTATAGAATTAATATTGTACATTTATAATTTGATATGAATATTATAATTAGTGTGTTCGTATATATTATTGTGTATAACAAAAATCTATTATTAAACTTAATTTCAATAAAAATGTAATAATATTATGCTAGGAAAAAAAAAAGTTTTTTGATGTTAAAAAAGAGGATAAAATGAGAAGAAATTTTGATCTCTTCTTCGTCAGATAGTTTTTCTAACAATCTCAATTTTTATAATATAAATTAAATTAAATATAGATATAAATATGTAAATGTCACTTCATAAACTGGTATATCGCGATTATTTATCATTGTAACCCTGGCTTTGTTGAATTGGCAAAATCACCCTTCGTGGTTCGTCCCTTTGATGAGCAAGCAAAGCAAGCCATTTACTTGTTGACTACTCAACGGTGCTTGGCTCCTAGTTTTTTTTTTTAATATTAATCTCGGCATTGGATAATGCACTCTGCGTGAACGATATTTTCCCTTGGAAAAAACCCACCAAGAATCTGAATGATCTTGATATCGGGACGACTCCATGGCGTATAATTTCAACACCGGTATTAGGATGGACCCTCAGACGGCGGCGGAGAAGGCAGTCTCGGTCATTGGGTTCGGCTACGATCTCACTTCGGATATTCGGTTATCGGCGTGTAAACCCGGTCCATCATCTTCGGGTCTGATCGAGATGGACCGGGCCCGGAGGAAGGACTTGGAAGTGCCCGGAAACATCGTCGTTCCGAACGTCCCTGCTTCCATCAAGTGCGACAAAGGCGAGCGCACCAGGTTTCACTCCGACGCACTGTCCTTCAATCAGGTTGGCTGATATAATATCCTCGTAGATTTTTTTCCCTGGTTTTATTTACATCACTTGGTGAAATGTTGTATGAGTTTGAAAATTGTAATTTGATGGCATTATGTTTTAATAATACTTGAATTTTGGGGCAGAAGAATATACAATATCGTTAGCAGTTAAGAAGTGAATGCAGGGGTCGACCATGAATTGTCCTTAGATTTTGCTCGTTGTGGTGGGAAATCAAGATGTGTCGATTTATCATGCCAAGATAGACAACTCATGAGTAATGAACAAAGATTGAAAACTATTGCATAATTCATGTTCGCCCTTTGTTTTCTTAGCTTGTTTAAGAGCTTCACAAAATCCATTCGTTCATAAACTTTCACGAGTCAAAATCTAAGGTCTATAGTTCTTTATTCATACAGAGAGTTGATTTGCAGTTTCTGAGATGAAAGTCAACTCTGGCCAACTCTGCGTGAAATTCAAGTGGTTCAACAAAATGCTGATTGATTCCATTTTCAATTAATCTAATCCATGTGATGCACCGTTTTTTTGACTATTTACTTTTTTAGAGCTGACTTTTTTTAGATATATTAGTCATTGTTCAGTATTTGGTCATCAGGAAAGTGTTTCTCAGCATCTGAGTAGAACTATTTCATTAACAGTACAAATTGGCTAGCAGTTGATCCAGCTGAGAGATTGCTTTGTTCTTGATACATGAATCAGAAGTAGGATTTTAACACACAGTTGAATTTATTAACAAAAACCATCTATTTCATCTGCACTTCTTACGCTAATAGGGTGGACATGTTTAGCTCTCGTTGGGGGCTTCCTATAAGCATATAATTTGATAGACCTTCACAACTTTAATCCACAAGTTTCAGGACCTTGATCTATTTTGAACATATCTTTTCAGATGTCAGAGCAATTTAACCAGGAATTATCTTTATCTGGTAAAATACCTTCGGGTATGTTCAACGCAATGTTTGGGTTTAAGGGGTGCTGGCAGAAGGACGCATCAACTTCAAAAATTCTCGCTTTTGATGGTTGGCTGATTAGCCTTTACACAGTTGAGTTCGCGAAAACTCATATAATACTCTCTGATCAAGTGAAAAAGGAAGTGCCCTCTACATGGGATCCTGCTGCTCTTACTGAGTAAGTTCCGTAGCTCGAAGCTCATTCCATTTTATGTGGTAAAATCCTGATAAAGAAAATCCCTTTCTGGGTAAATTAATCCAGTCTGCCTGTGATCTTCAGGTCGGTTTACAGTATGTGACAAATTTTCTTAATATAAACTACAAAAATTTCTTGGTTGCATCCTATTACAGTGACAGATGTCTGTCAAGTTTCACACAGTGAATTCTATGTAAACATGGATGGATATAAGGCTGTTAAGGGATTTGATGAACACTGAAAATTATGTGTTTTTGTATACTAGTAACTGTTTATTCTCTTAAAGCATTTAAACAACTTGATTTAAATGTGTAATAGCTTTGTATGGACCATATGATTTGGCAGGTTTATTGATAAATATGGGACTCATGTTATTGTTGGGGTTAAAATGGGCGGTAAAGACGTAATTCATATCAAGCAGCTTCAAAATTCAAACCTTCAAACAACTGAAGTGCAAACATTGTTGAAGCAGTTAGCCGATGAAAGATTTTCTGAAGATGAAAGTATAAACACAACGCAGAACAGTGATATTTCATTAGGAAAGCCAAAGGTAATAGCAAGATCAGAATCAACACTTCATTACCACAGTTCGGTCCTGTTTTCGATGGCCTTACAGAAGTTTGAATCAATTTCACGAACAAATAGTACTGGTAGAATACAATAATGCATATGGTATTTAAAAATATATTTTCTCTGTTTCTAAATATTTTTCCATAAAAAGACTCAAGGCATGGTTAAAAAAGATCAAATTCTATGTTGAGTATAAGATACGTGTTAAATGGGATCCTTGAGAACATTCTGGAATATTCGTGACAGGATCTCTCTCTTGTCTACAAATTGTGCTGGTGGTTTAGGCTTATATAAAGAAATATGAGACTTGAAAAACAATGATTCCACTTGTTACTGATTTATTCTCCTTTAAAATATCTATGTCACAGTTTGAACAATCTGGGATCTGGGATCTTCAGCTACCATTTCCAAATACATTGAGACCGCCTGTTGTTTCTCATTCAAAAAATGATGTAAGTCCTGTATCAGCTCCTTATTCTTACATCAAAATTTTCTTTCTTGCTATGAATTATCCAATTTTTTTAATCGACGCAGGATCTGTTGAGTGTTAATATCAGAAGGGGAGGTTTAGATCGTGGCCAAAGTCACAGCGAGTGGCTCTCAACCGTATCACAATCTCCTGATGTCATAGCGATGTCCTTTGTGCCTATCGCATCTCTTTTAAGTGGTATTCCAGGCAGTGGATTTTTAAGTCACGCGATTAATCTATATCTACGTTGTGAGTATTCTCTCACCAATATATGATACGTTTTTACTCCGAGAGTTTCTCTTTCAAAAGTTGGCATCTGATGAGCTTATTTTTGTGCAGATAAACCACCATTAGAGGAACTTACTCAATTTCTTGAATACCAGTTGCCTAGGCAATGGGCTCCAGTGTACAATGATCTTCCTCTCGGACCTCGGCGCAGGAGAAAATCGTCCCCGTCTCTTCAATTTACATTATTGGGTCCTAGGCTATATGTGAATACTGTAAAGGTGAATATGCTCATTTCCGATTTTTTTTATTTGACTAGCTGTTCATATTTCCATCCAACTTTTCCTCACTAAAAACATATGCAGGTTGATACTGTCAATCGGCCAGTGACTGGAATTCGCTTGTATTTGGAAGGAAGGAGGAGCGATTACCTTGCTATCCATCTGCAGCATTTATCATCTCTTCCTCAGTCTCTACACCTTTCACATGATCATAGCTATAAACCAGTCGATGACTCCATGCACCGAGCATACTACGAACCTGTCAAATGGAGCATCTTCTCACACATATGCACAGCTCCAGCTGAGCATCATGGAGCACTCATAGATGACTCGGCCTCAATCGTGACAAAGGCCTGGTTTGAGGTCAAGAGTATCGGCATGAAAAAAGTTCTTTTCCTAAGGCTTGAATTCTCAATGGTGGCATCGGCTAAAATCCGTAGATCAGAATGGGATGGACCCACTAGTTCGTCCAAGAAATCAGGATTGATCTCAATGCTGATGAGCACACCATTTAGTACTACTCTAAAGCCACCTGAGAAGCCAACAAAGGTGGATTTAAATTCGGCCATTTATCCAGGAGGCCCGCCTTCACCTGCACGAGCACCCAAAATGTCACATTTTGTCGACACAAAAGAAATGGTGAGAGGCCCGGAAGATCTACCTGGGTATTGGGTTGTCACCGGCGCAAAGCTATGTGTAGAGGGAGGGATGGTAAGAATCAAGGTGAAATATTCACTGCTTACTATGATGTCAGACGACTCTTTGTTGATGTAACGCAAACGAGGAGTATATCGAAACTAAGCTGCTGGTGCATATTTTTGTACATGGTATGCATGCATACTGTTATTAGAATAAATATTATGGAAAATAGAGAACTATATTGAATGCCAAATTTGTTTTTGTGCGATGTGTTAAATTGTAAATTTGTATTTCAATGCAATGTTTACTACGATCTTTGTTTATACAATTAACATGTTATTACAGTCCTTATGATTACTGACCTTGCGCATGGTAAATGTAATTTTTCAAATACCAAGTTCAGTTAGTTAATATTTTTCTAAAAACAAATGAATTAGGAAAGAATTTATTAACATCTTCCTTGGATTTCGCCAAGGTTCAAACTATGGTTAAATCATTCACTTTTAAAAAATTGAACATCAAAATTTGAAGCTTGGGGCTTTGGCGCCGGTCAATTATTTTTCCTCGATTTCGTGCCAACCTATGATATCAACCGATCAACCCCATCATTTTTTTGTTTCTTCATACGTGCGTCGGGAGAGGGAAGTCAGAGGATTTTGGTTCCACGACAGATCTCGTTCAATCCAACGTTGAAATTCAGATCGGGGGATATATATTCGTGATCCCGAGCAACAGAATTACATTTTGAGGTAAGTATTTTATTAAGATATTGAATTTTCTCCCTAGACATTGTTATTTCCTACTTTTGAAGATTTTTGGTATAATTATAGCTGTTGTATTTATTATTGGCATTGGACTGTGATGTAATTTATGACCACTGTGTTCATGAATACAATTTTTGATACATCCTGATGATTCTTACACATAACTTTGATTTTGGATATTATTGAGCGTCATGTCGACACCGATATTGATGATGAGACGAGATGTGATTATATCATGTGCGGCTTTGGATTTATGTTGATGATTGGATATGTCCATTCATGTCTTGATGTGAGTGTTTAATCCTCTTGGTGGATTTTTGTTTATTTATGTGGGTGCTATAGATACAATAGGTTTCGGAATTGGGAGGAACATCAGTGGTAGCAGGGGAAGTAAATTAGACGAACATAGGGTAATAGTAGGTATAGTATGGACGCATATTTAGTGTCTTTGTAAAGCAGTTCTATTTTATTTACAGCAAACTGCCCTCGCCTAGATTGGCCCAAAATAAAATTAAATAAACTAAAAGGAAAATTTTAAATCAACTTCATATGTGATTAATTGTGAATTAATTAGCGAGTTTGCCTTATACTGTCACAATGAAAATAAAAATGTGGAATATAAAGTTGAGTTGTTTAGAGATACTTTTTTAATTATAAAATAATAAAAGAAATTCACAAACCTACCAAAAGTTAGTTTCTTAGTGTTTAATTTTAATTCACATGTTAGCGGGTCGTAGAATACTTGATGTATGTGCTTTATAGAAAAAAATAAATAAGCGAGTAGGTTTTGTTTTGTTTTTGTTTTTTTGAAATAATATCTTCAATTTTTTGAATTGATGTAGTAGAAAAATATATATAATTGAAAGATAAATGTGGAATACGAAGTTGAGAGTTAAAAATTATTTTAAAATTATATAAAAAAAGGATCAATAAACCAAAAATTAGTTACTTTATATTTAATTTTAATTGATTAATTATATATCTTATACTATTTAATAAAGGATGAGCATTCCATAGAAACGGATCTGGTATGTTGTGTTAAGATCATTCTAATTGTGGTGATGTGTTAATTAAAAGAAAACCAGAACCTAAGGAAAAATAAGAAGTTAAGAGAAAACCAGAACATTTGGAAAATCAGTATACTCACTGAGAAGATACTGATATAGGCATTCATTATCAGACATTAAGTAAAACTAGATTACAACACTTCATAACCAGAAGCAGTAGGCTTAGTGTCAGTAATAATATGTCAGAATAACATCAAATCATTTATTCTTTAATAAGAGTAGTGTTATATGTTTTATATGTATTTTTTATCAGATTATGTATGTATTTAATATGCACGTTCTGTATAAAAGTACACTTTATTTAATGACATAAAATGAACCGTACAAGATTATTTATTATCTCTTTAACAAAGTATCTTGATTACAAATATTCTTTACGAGGAAAAAAAATTGTCGTTCTTTATTGAACGTTACAGATCAACTATATAAAAGTCTCTCAATGATTCACAAAGATCCCTCCAACTTTGGAACTCTGAATTTATTGCGAACAATCATAAAAAGACTCAAGCTTTTCAAAGTTTCAAAAAATCGTCACACACTTTAAAAATATATCAGATCCAAAAGATCATCTCATGTGATATTCACCCGTATTCATTGTTTTATCTACTATAAAGTGTGAAATATTTGTAATATGTGGAAAGAGTCTTTCCCTGAACTAAATCGATCAAACTTCAAAAAACAAGTTATGTGTTTAACTGACCTACTGCATTTAGTTTCACTAAAGTGTTGTAGATTGTTTCCGCACTTATCAAAGTACTCTGCTGCATTTTCCAGTAACAAGACTAACTTGTGACTTCTTAAAACATTTCGGCAGCACACTTTTCATAAGCAAACTTATTTGAAATTTGAAGTATTTATTCAACTCCTTTCTAAACATTTCATCAATCCTAACAAGTAGTATCGGAGATGGTTTATCTTGTTCTGAAATATCTACTACATATATCCATGACATCCTTTAGCAAGATTACTATGTTCTCAAAAGAAGACTTCGATGACTGAAAAATCAGAATGAAAGCTCATCTCGCATAACAAGAAGATGACACGTGGTATGTCATTATTGACGGTCCCATTAAAATCATTAAAGCAAATCCAGCAATGGTTGTAACAGAAGGTGTTCCACAAATGCTGGAAAAACACATAAGCGGGTGGACCATCGAAGATAAAAAGAAAACTAGTTTGGATAATGTAGCCAATGATATTTTGTACAACACTCTTGACAAGGACACCTTTAGAAAAATCAAGATGTGTTTTCTGCAAAAGAAATCCGAGAAAAATTAATCCAGATATGTGAAAGAAATTATCATATAAAGGAGAATAAACTTTATGTAGCAATCCAGAAGTTTAAGAATATTAAAATGAAGATTTGAGAATCTCTAAATGATTTTGATGAAAGATTCAACAGGATTATCAAATGAATGGTTATTTACCACATATAATTAGGAGTGTAAATAAATTGAGTTGGTTCGCAAGCTTTTTGAGACAATCTGCAAAAAAAAATTATTTGTATTCGAGCTTATTGAATTCGAGGCGAACTCGAACATGTTCGAAATTTTTTCGATAGAAACTCTAGCTTAAATTATTTTGTTTGATAGTTCGCGATCAACTCACCAACCGAATTCGAGTTTTAAAAATTTCAGCATATTAGACTCAATTCAATTCGTTTACGACCTTTTACACAATGTGTGTGCGTTATCCACTTGTGTGTATGTGTCTTATCTTACTAAAAATAATAATTTTTTAATGTGTGTGAGTAAGGGCATCTGCAATGAGGTGTTAAATGGGCATTACACCCTCTCCATTATAATGTCCACTCACATGAGAGATGAACGCCTCTCTCTCTCTTATTTTTTTTATTTTGTTTTAATTTTTTTTAGGTTTTTTTTGGATTTTTTATTTTTTTAAAACCTTTTAAATTAATATTTTTTTTGGATTTTTTATTTTATGTTTTTTTTAACGTTTTAATTATATTGTAATTTTAAATAAATCGTATTCATATCTTGTTTAAATAATTCTTATATCGTGGTATTTTTTTCGAACATCTACTTTATTTAATAAAAATATTTAAATAACAATAATATTATTTTTTAAAATTATTTTATTAAAAAGTAAGATTATTTTTAAAAATTAGAATATTAATGATTTAAATATTGTAAAACATATTTATTTAATATTAATTTTTTTAAATGATTGTCCACTAATATTAAATTTTTTTAAATGATTGAGTGGATAGTGAAACCCATAAATAATGAGTTTTAATATTAAAATGAATATGTGTGGGAACCCGGACGCTAATCATCTTCTTAACCATCTTTGGGATTTAATTATCAATTAAGATAAACATGGTCTAAAAATTTTTCTTTTTAAAATATAAGTGCGGAACGTAATGGAATTTAACTGATATACATCTCAGTATAAAAGTACAATAATGTACAACAATTATTCAAACTAGTCTAAGGTTCAATTACTACTTTTCAAGTATTAAACCAAATCTACAATAAGTCCGGAATCACCACTCTAAACTCGTCTTCTCTCATCATCTTCTTGACCCCGATCTTGACCCACCTGTTGTCATGCACACATACAAACAAGACAACAGCCGGATACTCCGGTGAGAATAAATCCCAGTATAAATAATGTATACATGCAGTTAACTGAATTAACATAAAAGCATGAATTATATCTTATCACATGTAGCATAATCAAACAACATGTATCAATACCAGTCTGTAAATAAAACATGAATCGTAATCTACGAAACATAAATCAATACGGATCTGTAAATTAAATTATAGTCTCAATATCTAAGACTCGACTCATCTCTCATTCTAATCTAGGGATCCCGGTGAATAAGAACGTAACAAGTCTCCCACCTACTACCACCAGTCGCAGTGGCGGTACGTTCTTATTTCTGGACTTTGGTCTAGCTGTATCGAATAATCTACAATAAGAACAATATCTGTATCTTAAGCATATCGATACACCAAACGTCTAGTGCCTTGGCGTATCTACCAAGACTAAGCCTAGTATGACAATGTGCAATGGGTCAGTGATTATACTGTCAAAATCTAACCCATCTGTCAGTGACTCTCACTCAATAGCTCTCTGCTTTCTACTTCTAATTCAATAGAATAACATAATCATTAAAACACAAAGGTATAAAAACAATACCATACAAGTATGTGGTTTAGGGAAACTCGAGTAAAATCTAACTCAAGTCGATCTCCCAATTAACATCGATTTATACCTTTCTCTTCTCGGTCTGATGAAGACGAAGTCTCGTATTCCAATCTGTCCATACCCAGTCTGGCAATGACAATCGCATAAATACAATATCAGTATATAAATTGATTCAAAACATGTTCTGATCAATACTCAAATCAGTATATAATCTGATCCATATCTGAACAAGGTACAATATAATTCATATCAACGATATCACGATACAATCGAAATCATTACTGAGTCTGATCAATCTAAATCAACTGATATTTCGACGGCATAACAATACAGTTTCGATATCCCCGTCAATCTCAACATCACAGATATAATATCAGAATTCATAATTTCAATATCGATACACTTAAAATCAGTAACAACACAACTCTGATATCAAATCTCAATCAAATCCACTCCGAAAATCATAACAATTTCATAAACAGGCTATTCTTTAATCTGACTTCAATTATACAATGTCTACTGTAGCAGAAACACTATATCTGATTCATATTCAATTCTGACAATATCATAATTTCAAATCGTGTCTAAACGTAACAAAACTTACGTCCAGTTGTAGCCTGCGTTGATAGGAACTCGGTGCTGAAGTCGGATTTAAAATCGGACGGGCGGATTTTGCGTAACACTCAAATTCTCACCCGAAAGGAATTGGAGCTTCTTCCCTCGTTTTTCTTCTGACTTCTGAAGAAAATTCGCATGCTTATATATATATATATATATATATATATATATATATATATATCGTGCATGCACGGCAAGTGGCTCACTCCTTCACATAACACGTCTCGCGCATATGCGCGACACAATCCGCGCATATGCGCGAGACCTATGGGTCTCGGCTTTTAACCACTCGCGCATATGCGCGCTTCATCTCGCGCATATGCGCCAAAGTTTCTGGACGGGTCGCGCATATGCGCGCCTTATCTCGCGCATGTGCGCCGATGCTTCTGTAATCTTCGCGCATGTGCGCCGATACCTGTCGCGCATGTGCGCGGGGACTCTTCTTGTACTTCATGTCAAATCTTCTTTCGGTTCTCCCGGTCTAATCCGTTCCGTTTATAATCATCTTAATTAATAAATAAATCATTTCAAATTAATCTCAGATTACAGTAATAAAATCTCGGGCCTTACATTTCTCCCCCTCTTAGATCTGAGTTCGTCCTCGAACTCGTAAGTAATCAATTCAGATCTATCAGAAGAAATGTATAACGAGTTTAAATCAGAAACTCATCTTAATGAATCCATTCTGAAATCTCAATCTTATATTAGATTCTATCTCTCAAAATAGCTCTGACAAAATCAATCTCGCAATACTGGCTATATAACATCCGTATATATCAAACCCCAGCTCATAACAAATCACTACCATCAGCTGTTATCAAATCTGTTTATCCCATTCAAGGATATATTAAATCTTCAGCCTCGAATACCAATCGTCACCATCCGACGTTGGCATATTAAGTCTGTCTGGTATGAGCTATCTTCATTCTTTTCTGAATTAGCTACCTTTTCTTTGTCATATCTCTGACCGTATCAGACCCTATCTCAGGTATCTCTGAGATATTATTCTTATATCAAAGAACTCTGCAGTACTCACTGTACAATGTGTCATCTATAACTATCTCATTATCCATCTGGTAATCTGAATACAATAATTCACACAGCGACCATATGTCATATCAATCAATGCTAGCATCCAGCACTGCAGCTCCCTGGATACATTCCAATATCTGGATAGTACCCTCTGACTATCTGTCAGTCGGTGGATAATATATAAGAAAATTTATGGTATATTTTGCCACAAGTACAAAATCAATCCAAATTCACAATCTGATATAATCTATTTCAACATTCTGGTCAATCTGACCATTTCTTTGACATCGATCTTTGTCCTCTGGTCATGTTTGTACGATATTTTGTACAAACTAATAGATATAGATTGAACAATCTGTCAATCACAATCATATCATATCATAATCTGGAAAGTATTGCAGTGGTCTCATTACAAAATTCATCGAAATATACTCCCTAGGTCTAGTCAGAAATATACAAATTCTGTAATAAATCTTCTGATTTCTATTTTTCTGTCTTCATTTATTGACAATTCAGACATATCAGTACAATTCTGCCAACATTTCAGTATAATTCTATCATAACTGATTTAATCTGTCTATATCAAAACTGTCTGTTCGAATTATCATACACTTTCTGTTACCTGAACGACTACTGAATCCATTTCTGTGCGCTTCTGACCCTATCTGTCATTTCAAATTCGAACTATGCAGCACAAGAAATCAGTTAATAATATAAACTAAAGAAAAATACCTACCTGGTATTCGGTTCTGACTATCGATATCAAATTCTGTTGTACAATTCTGAAACATTAGACATCACAAGATAATCATTCTCATACAGTAAAAAAAATCACATATCTGTCACTCTGATCACGTTCTGAACTGCTGTCATTCTCGAATTCAGCTCTGATTAGGTTTAAATAATCTGTATATAATCTCAACGGTTCACAATGATCTGTATTAAATACTGCTGTAAAAATATAACAATACTCAGGCAGACACAAAATAACAATCGTATAAGATAATCTGCCAACTCAGACCAAAAATAAATTTCTGACAATTCTGACATTTCTGAAATTTCTGATATTTCTGATATTTCTGATCTCTCTGATATCGGTATCATTCTCAGTCACTGATTCTGATCTCAACTGTGTCAAAATCAATCGGTATACTAACTTCAGATATCACATATTCTGAATACAATCTGTTTCAAGCAGAATTCATATCTGAATAATTTCTGTATACAATAATTACAGTTTTCAGAGTATTCAATACAATCTTCAGATATTCGATTCAGTCAATCAGATGCTGCAAGTATATCAAAATATCATAGATACAACCAGCATGAAATCAACAAAATATCTCTAAACATACTGAAACATGCCATAGAGAAACACTAAATCAGATGTAACTCCTGGTCGGTACTCTTCTACTGATCTTTTAATTCTTTCAATTCATTCTGTATCATTCTGTACATTCAATATCCTTCTGTATTGAATTCTAAAACAACAGCAGTACCTGATATCAATTCAATTCTGAAATCTATCTTTCTGATATAAAGCAAATCTGAAATCTTATCTGGAAATTATCAGCCAACTCATACATCACTGGCAATCTGCCAATGCTATGCTCGATTTCAGTACATCTACTGAATACATAAGGATACCATCTGCTCCTTTCTGTATCAATCGAGTCATAGACAATACAGATATCAAAGGAATTCTAAATCTAGAATCCTTACCGTGAAATCTTTACTCATCAGCCATATCTGGTCTGAATTTTATAATCTCCTAAAAGGAATCTATAATAGTTCCGTACTTATTCAGTATATTAATATCAATAATGCGGTCAACTCAGAAAACACAAGTACATCATAATCTAACTCAATCTTATTCTCATCTTACTGTAGTATACGGTATTTCACAGAAATCTCCAGTATCAATCTTTCTTTCCCAAAAATAAGGGAATCAATACTACAGTAAATACAGACCCAACAGGTACAACATATATCAATGCAACTCAGTCAAAGATAATCGTAGAAAATGCATTAGTATATATATCAATACATAAGCCACATAATCGTAAAAGATCAGTACCTGTTACTATATCATCAAGTGTGCCCTGGGTCTGTTCCTCGATCACCACACCCAGATGATCCAGCTCCCTGAAATCTGCGGGAAACTCTCTGTGGACAGACTCTTGCAAAATGTCCAGACTGTCGACAGATGTTGCAACTACCAGTCACTCCCTGGCATTGCTCTGTGGGATGTCTTCCTCCGCACATTCTACAGTAAACTCCAGTATAACTCGGGCTGGAACCACTGGAGCTAGACGAACCACTCAGTCCGTTACCTAACTTCTTAAACTGTTTCTTTCGAGCTTTCAGCAAATCTTGCTTTCCACTCGTACTGCCTTTATCAAATCTAAGAGGGAATTGAATCACCTCTAACCTTTCACGTTGTCGAATCAGACTCACCTCAGCTCTCTTTGCCCTACTCAAAGTATCAGCAAAATGGTAAGGTCGCTGCATATTTATCAATGCAACTATCTCTGAATTCAATCCTTTGATGAGCTGCTCAGCTACAGCTTCATCATTCCCAGCTATCTGAGGAACAAAACGCAGTAAAGTAGAGAATTTAGCAACATATTCTTCAATATTCAGTTGGCCTTGTCTCAAATTCTCAAATTCTGCTCTTTTGTCCTCCCGGTACGAAACTGAGAAAAATCTTCGATAGAATTCAGCTTTGAAAACTTCCCACGTGATCACAGTACCACATTGTTCTAATATTCCTTTGATCGTAATCCACCAACTTCTGGCGGCCTCTCGTAACTGGTTGGGCACCAATTTAATTCTCTGTTCATCTGAATACTTAAGCAAATCAAACAACAGTTCTATGTCATCTAACCAATTCTGACACTCTTCAGACATCTCAGTACCCCTCAAAATCGGCGGTTGAAACAACTGAAATTTCTTCAACTGTATTTCCATCGGAGTTTCTGATATATCTATCTGTTCAACCGAAGTACTGCCCCGTTCTGAAATTCTTCTAGGAGGTATATCTGATTACCAAAACATTAGTACTCAAATACTACAAATCTATTTCAATCTTTCTCTGATCATCTTACTGCTGATCAAGAATCAAATCTGATTCATACTCAATAATACATATTACCAATTCAAATCAGATAATTAGATAACATGTATTTTAAAGCAGTAAAGCATAATGTCATGCTAGCACACACAATGTAAGTCAAAATTAAAATAAATCTCATGCTAGCAATCACATGCAAGGAAAGAAAACTCAATCTACCCCGTTCATTCTCTTCTATCTCAGTCTAAAGGATCTATCGCTCTGATACCACCTGTTGTGGGGACCCGGACGCTAATCATCTTCTTAACCATCTTTGGGATTTAATTATCAATTAAGATAAACATGGTCTAAAAATTTTTCTTTTTAAAATATAAGTGCGGAACGTAATGGAATTTAACTGATATACATCTCAGTATAAAAGTACAATAATGTACAACAATTATTCAAACTAGTCTAAGGTTCAATTACTACTTTTCAAGTATTAAACCAAATCTACAATAAGTCCGGAATCACCACTCTAAACTCGTCTTCTCTCATCATCTTCTTGACCCCGATCTTGACCCACCTGTTGTCATGCACACATACAAACAAGACAACAGCCGGATACTCCGGTGAGAATAAATCCCAGTATAAATAATGTATACATGCAGTTAACTGAATTAACATAAAAGCATGAATTATATCTTATCACATGTAGCATAATCAAACAACATGTATCAATACCAGTCTGTAAATAAAACATGAATCGTAATCTACAAAACATAAATCAATACGGATCTGTAAATTAAATTCTAGTCTCAATATCTAAGACTCGACTCATCTCTCATTCTAATCTAGGGATCCCGGTGAATAAGAACGTAACAAGTCTCCCACCTACTACCACCAGTCGCAGTGGCGGTACGTTCTTATTTCTGGACTTTGGTCTAGCTGTATCGAATAATCTACAATAAGAACAATATCTGTATCTTAAGCATATCGATACACCAAACGTTCAGTGCCTTGGCGTATCTACCAAGACTAAGCCTAGTCTGACAATGTGCAATGGGTCAGTGATTATACTGTCAAAATCTAACCCCTCTATCAGTGACTCTCACTCAATAGCTCTCTGCTTTCTACTTCTAATTCAATAGAATAACATAATCATTAAAACACAAAGGTATAAAAACAATACCATACAAGTATGTGGTTTAGGGAAACTCAAGTAAAATCTAACTCAAGTCGATCTCCCAATTAACATCGATTTATACCTTTCTCTTCTCGGTCTGATGAAGACGAAGTCTCGTATTCCAATCTGTCCATACCCAGTCTGGCAATGACAATCGCATAAATACAATATCAGTATATAAATTGATTCAAAACATGTTCTGATCAATACTCAAATCAGTATATAATCTGATCCATATCTGAACAAGGTACAATCTAATTCATATCAACGATATCACGATACAATCGAAATCATTACTGAGTCTGATCAATCTAAATCAACTGATGTTTCGACGGCATAACAATACAGTTTCGATATCCCCGTCAATCTCAACATCACAGATATAATATCAGAATTCATAATTTCAATATCGATACACTTAAAATCAGTAACAACACAACTCTGATATCAAATCTCAATCAAATCCACTCCGAAAATCATAACAATTTCATAAACAGGCTATTCTTTAATCTGACTTCAATTATAAATGTCTACTGTAGCAGAAACACTATATCTGATTCATATTCAATTCTGACAATATCATAATTTCAAATCGTGTCTAAACGTTACAAAACTTACGTCCAGTTGTAGCCTGCGTTGATAGAAACTCGGTGCTGAAGTCGGATTTGAAATCGGACGGGCGGATTTTGCGTAACACTCAAATTCTCACCCGAAAGGAATCGGAGCTTCTTCCCTCGTTTTTCTTCTGACTTCTGAAGAAAATTCGCATGCTTATATATATATATCTCGTGCATGCAAGGCAAGTGGCTCACTCCTTCACATAACACGTCTCGCGCATATGCGCGACACAATCCGCGCATATGCGCGAGACCTACGGGTCTCGGCTTTTAACCACTCGCGCATATGCGCGCTTCATCTCGCGCATATGCGCCAAAGTTTCTGGACGGGTCGCGCATATGCGCGCCTTATCTCGCGCATGTGCGCCGATGCTTCTGTAATCTTCGCGCATGTGCGCCGATACCTGTCGCGCATGTGCGCGGGGACTCTTCTTGTACTTCATGTCAAATCTTCTTTCGGTTCTCGCGGTCTAATCCGTTCCGTTTATAATCATCTTAATTAATAAATAAGTCATTTCAAATTAATCTCATATTACAATAATAAAATCTCGGGCCTTACAATATGATTGTAAGAAATATGTTGTTATAACAAATATGTGATAATAGACTCCACGATTTTTTTACGAGCGAGTGAATGTTATAATAACGCACCAATGGTGCCATAATAATAACACGGGGTTCTACAAAGTTCGAGGTTGTTCAAACTTGAAACAGTTGGCCACCGCTATTTCAAGATCCATCTCTTCTACTCCTCTATATCCCTATCCCCTCCTTTTCAAGTATTGAACAGTCTTTTTTGCACGATTAGCTCTCAGATTTGTAAGGTTCGTCGATTTCTCTTTTCTTGATCGGATATTAATTTCGGCAGGAAATCGGTGTTCGAGGGGAAAGCAAGAAGGGGTTGGGTTTGCGATGGGTGTGGATTACTATAAGGTTTTACAAGTGGACAGGAATGCAACCGATGATGAATTGAAGAAAGCTTATCGAAAGCTGGCGATGAAGTGGCACCCCGACAAGAACCCTAACAATAAGAAGGCAGCTGAGGCTAAATTCAAAGAGATTTCTGAAGCATATGAGGTATGGATTGATTTATGTTTCCTTTCGTTGAGATTTTTTTTTTGGAGAGTTCCTTTCGTTGAGATGTGGGTGTATTTACACGAATTTCGGGATTCCTCGCTTCTTGATCGAAATTCGAACCTGCTATTAATGCTGATCATGATCAATTACCGCGTATGTTTTCTTATATTGATCTTGATGCTCAATTTTGGTTTGATTGAAAGACAATATGATTATAGCATTATATTGGGGTTGATCACGGATGTTCAAATTTTTAATGTAGAGAGGTATAGAAACGATTTCGAGATTGAGATTAATTTAGTTGTTTCATCGTATAAATAATTGTGGATCGCAACGATTTACTCGTATCATTGCTGTTGCATGCCTAGATCTGTGGGGGTTCCTTCTGGAAAATCTACCTTTTTTGTTATTCGTATGCTTAACTGATGTAATTGGTTGTTAAGATTCCATGTATTTACAACTATTTTTATGTTTCAAGTTTGATCATTGATATTATATTTTTTCTTCAGGTTCTCAGTGATTCCCAGAAGAGGCAAATTTATGATCAGTATGGGGAAGAAGGCCTGAAAGGCCAAATGCCGCCGCCTGATGCTGCTGGACCTGGCGGTGCAACGTTTTTTCAAACGGATCCGAATATGTTTAGATTCAATCCTAGAAATGCCAATGATATTTTTGCAGAGTTTTTTGGCTCTTCAAGTCCATTTGGTGGTATGGGAGGTGCTGATGGAATGATGGGCGGTCAGAGGTTTTCTAGTTCCATGTTCGGGGACAACATCTTTAGTTCATTCGGAGGAGACAGCAGACCAATGAGCTCAGGTCCAAGAAAGGCTCCTCCAATTGAGCAGACATTGGCTTGCAGCTTAGAAGAGCTATACAAAGGATCTACGAGAAAAATGAAAATCTCTCGAGAGATAGCTGATGCCAGTGGGTATGTTCTTTTCTATTACTTGCTTCTGCTTCTCAGTATGTCATGTTATGTCCTTGTTTACATATTTGTTCCTTTTATTGTTTAGGGTCTGTAAATTCACGTCTTATATTTATTTATAATTAAGTGAATTGAACTTCCAGAGTCAAGGGGAAGCACAGTGGATTCCAAGATAAGTTTGATAGAAACTCAGGCCTTCATCCAAACATAATCAGTAAAAGAAAGAGGCAAACAATTGAAGCAGAGTCAGTGTAGGATTTTTATTTCATGAAACAATAAGCTTTTACAGATCAATGACCAAATTCCTTCTACAGAAGATGGTCACAATAGAAGGGGAAAATATCATAACGGACTATTTTTCTCTTTTACCTAGCAGTGCTAGTAACCACTTACAGTTGCTACGAAATTCTTCGTCGTGAACTCTCCTCTTATTTATCCACTACCCTATGTTATCCCTCCCTGTCTGTAAACCTTTAATATAGGAGGCTTTTAAATGCTTTAACCATTTTGGCCCAATCCGCTAGATCCCACAAGCCCGAGCTTTAAAGAAATTCTATTTTGTAACATCTTCGTTGGAAGAAACGGGATTTAAAATAATATCTGCGTTCAAGCAGGTTAGAGAGACGGGTGTGAGACTAGTAGATTTGATAGCATCCACAATGTTTGATGTCTCGGAAATCATTTTGGTCACTAGATTACTGCCACACAATGTTATAAGACGTTCATGAAGAAACCTTTTCTGCAAACCTTAGGTTTTAGTCATTGCACTACTTTGTAGCATCATTAATTATAAAAAAAAACATCAGACAACGGCAGTTCGTGATAACTAAAGTCATTGCCTTACTTTGAACTTTTGATGAGTCGGGTTATACCTCCATGCTTGTCATGAATTGCAATAAATTGTATTTTTTTTACTCGAAAAGCAAAATGTGAAATACAAGCTGTAATAAATAGTGAAGGCCCTTACAACTTGCCGGTGGTAATTAAATCATCTGTTCTTTAAGGTTGTGTTTTGATGAAACTATTTGAAATCCGGTGGATTTCAATGTATTTTCATTGGTTAGATAAATTACAAAAAAGAAATTCAAATTCATCGTCATATTTTTTACTATACAATTATATCAATTACTATGGATTTCAAAATTTTAGAATACTGAAGTCGTTTAAAATCTAACGTGATTAATATAATTTTAGTATAAATAAGTAAACAATTTTGACTTTCCTGTGAAAATAAATTCGAAATCATGGATTGCGAATGACTATACAACATAATTGTTCTTTCGCAGTTTGCCATCGATATTTTTTCATCATTCATTCCTCGTTGGTTTTCTGGATGGTTGTTTCTCTCTTTGAGCAGGAAGACTTTACCAGTGCAAGAGATTGTGACGATTGACATCAAACCTGGCTGGAAGAAGGGAACAAAGATAACATTTCCAGAGAAAGGAAACGAACAACGAAATATGATTCCTTCAGATTTAGTATTCATAATAGACGAGAACCCACACGGCATATTCACTAGAGATGGTAACGACCTTGTCACAACACAGAAAATATCGCTTGCAGAAGCATTAACAGGTTACACTGTTCACTTGACAACGTTGGACGGTAGGAGCTTGACCATACCTATTAACAATGTGATTCATCCAAGTTATGAAGAGGTGGTACCTCGGGAAGGAATGCCTATACCTAAAGAACCCACGAAAAGAGGTAATCTGAGGATCAAATTCAACATAAAGTTTCCGTCTAGGTTGACTGTCGAACAGAAATCTGGAATCAAGAAACTCCTCTCGCCGTAGTTCGCAATTTTTTTTATTTAGCTTTTTGCACACGGTGTGATCTCCTGTTGTATTTTCTTCTAGACCCTGATTATGCTTTGTAGATATAGAGTATGAAAGCCAAGGAATTAACCTTGTGATCGGAGTAATATATTACCTTACGTGTTTATTACTTCCGAGTGAAACCAATAAACATGCGTTCGGTTCATCGTACAAGGGTTTATAATTCTTTTTTTTTTTTTTTAAGAAATTGGGATCAACATCCACAGGCCAAAGTAGATTTTTCGAGCACGAGGATATTGTTTCTCGATTAAAAGCTTTAAAAAAAAATTGAAAACGCTTTGTTAGAATTAAGATATATACCTTGAGCTGTTGAACCTAGGGGTGTCAATCGGGTGGGTTGGGTCGGGTTTCGGGTCAACCCGCGAAATTTTTTTTATTTTTTTTTCAACCCGTACCCAACTCGAACCCGAACCAACCGAACACGAACTCGTATAATCCGATTCAACCCGCCTAACCCGAATTTTATTTATTTTTTTTAATTTTTTTTTAAAAAATAATAAAAAAAATTCAAAAAAATAAAAAATAATAATAATATTTTAATTTAAACACATAATAACAAAATTTCCGATTTAAATTTGAAAATTTAATTGTAGAAAATTAAAAGTATATTTACTAAATCAAATAAAAAATTGTTAAAAAAATAAAAATATGCAAAATAAATATTAAATGATGAAAATTTATCATATAAATATACAATAAATTTTGATCAAGTATACAATATATAAAAATATAGATAATATTTTCAAAAAAAAAAGTTCGCGGGAACCCGACCCAACCCGAAACCCGCCTAACATGACACTAACCCGAATCAACCCAACCCGAACCCCAACCCGAACCTGATTTTTTTCGTGTTGGGTCGTGTCGGATTGACGAGTCGTGTCGTATTTTGACACCCCTAGTTGAACCTGATTCCAATTTCCCAAGAGAAAATCGAGTGATTAAAATAGGAAGAAGTATTTGAAGCTTGTTTCGTTGGAGTTAAACTCAAAAAACAAAGCATGCAAATGTAATATGGGTCGTTCAAGTATGATAACTGGCTAAATATGAAGAGGCATCAAGAAATCTTTTACCCGTACCAGACTCAGGAAAAAAGAGAGTACAATTTGTAGTTCTTAAGTAGTAAAATTTAAAGATGTTTTGGTGAAAAAATGAAGTCTTCCAAAATCGTCTTCTCAACTATAATGGAGTCAAACTATGATACTCTAATACCATCAAAATTTATATAATACAAACGTTCTATGATTCACTGCATCATAATAGTAATATATATATATACATAGCCCCAAATTAATCAAAGCATGTTTGCAATGAAGATTTCACCTTGTTGCTGCCAACTGACGGATAGACATATTAACATTACCAATCGCACAGCCAGCCATGGCTTTGTGCTAGTAGCGTCTGCTGTTACCATGCATCAGATCCCTCCCTTACCTTACATGGGGCTATGAAATTTGTGTGTCTATACAAATTTACGTATCAAGAAACTCATCGATGGTTCACGATCTATAAAAAGGAATGCCAGATATCTGCACAACCACCCGGTTAAGGTCTCCGATTATTGGATCTGCAAGCTTTTGTGACCTCAGTCACTGTAATCTCCCGAAACTGCAGACTCTGATACTTCATCACCGTTCTCATCTCCATCTCTGTCTGAATCATCATCATTGAGTTCCATATTTTCACCTTCATCTTCGTAATACCCACTTTCATTTTCAATTTCTTCAGCTTCCTCTTCGCTCATTTCCATCACATCATTACTTCTGTTAGGAGTAGCGTCATAAGGTGATGTTCCCCACCTCGCCATCTCATACAGGTTTTCGTTGGAATCATCATCAGTATCACCTGCTTCCATGCCAATACTATGGTCGTCATTTTCAATCCCAACGTTTTTATTTCTGAAATCAACCAACTCCTCTCTTCCAGAATTTCTAGGTTTCTCCGCCTCATCCTTGAGGGTGCTCTCATTATCTAAGCAATCCTGCAGAATCTCTGCAACAGCCTTCTTCTCTGTTCTCCTTCGTCTGATTGTCCTTGGACCACGCCCATGCCTCTGCCCGTTTGTTCTTGCTCCCTGCTGCATAAGAATAGTCAATGTCTCACCTTGTTTCAGACTCCGCCTGCTAGATCGAGATGTTGGACGTTTGATTCCTCTTTGTGACTTTTTACGTTGGCGACCACCGCCACGTGTTCGTACATTCCTGTATCCAAAGCTGCTAGGATTGTCATGAAGACGATCATGGCTATCCTCCTTTATGAGTCCATATTTATCAAATTCCAACCTTTCAGTCCTTTTGACATCATTCGATAAAGCTTGCCCTAAAGATGACTTCTGAACGCAGGAGAATAAGTTAATGAAACAAGAATTCTAGAAAATAGCTGAAAAGACGAGAAATCTTTGTTTTCTTTACCAACTAAGATGTACAGAAAACGGGGGCAAGTCATGGGTAGAATCAGAAAATCTTGCAAAAGGACCACTCACAAGCTTTGCATATTGAGGTCATTAAAAGGGCAAAGCATTTTTTTGTGATTGTAGCAAAATAATCCGGTGAATGCATGGCCTATCCTATAATTCTTTATTCTTCAAAGGTTGCATTGCGATGGAGGGAAAATAATTGGGTGTAGTGGTGTGATTCGAGAATAATTTCGAGTTCGAATTTCAAATGAAATCAACATCAAGTGTGCTTGTACACAATAAAAATATAATTGAAAGAATTTTAATTGAGATGAAGATTTTGAAATTCCTTTAAAAATAAAAACCAAAACAGAGATTTGAAAACCATAAAAAGAGTAAAGGTCAAAGTCAACAAAAAATTTAAAAAATGCACAGGAGGGAGAGAGAGAGAGATTGAGGAGACTCAACTGTAAGAGTTTCCACTTTCTTTTCTTCATGAGACTCGGCCTTCTGATTTGGAGTGTAGAAGATAGATGAATCTAACTCAAAAAGCCTCAGAGCCACAGCAGCAGTTGTTTCTGGTATCCAAGGAAGTTGAGGAACAGACCCAGGACAGGCAAATTCATATGTAGCACCCCTAGACGAGGCACAGTAGCACAATAATTCTTCTGCTGTCTCAAATTCTGCTGACAAGTAGTCACGCTTTATGGTACCCTCAAATTGAGTTAGGAGCTGAAACAATTAGGAATACAATAAGTCTCCCTCTGGCATTCCCCACTTGATAATAATTAGAATAAAACAAAATGAGGGGTGTATTTGCAAATAAAAACATGTCAATTTAGCATTGATACGATTAAAAACCTGTAAAAGATCTTTCGGGGATGAAGCATTCTGCAGCTTCAAGCCCCAAGAATTCCTACATTCTCCAGTCCAAAAAGAATGAAGACCCTCAGAGGGAATGCATGCCTGAATGGGGGTAATCAGTCATACAGCCTGCTAGGTAAGTCAAGAACAAAAGAAAACTCATGCGAACAATGTGATCTGTACCTCAACCAAAGTTAGAACGGCCTTGATCAGTCTGATAATCGGTGAAGATGAGTTCGAACTGCCAATATTGGTCCTATCTATTAAAGAATTGTTTTTAGTGAAATTTCCCCCGTCGTCAACATGGCTATGCATCCAGTGACAGTGAGGGCAGAGGTCGTTTTTGGCATCATACGTGTCAAGGCACACATCACAAGTTCCCAGAAGAGGCACACGTCTTATTTTTCCGTACCTCTGGGCACGTAAATTTGAAGAATTGAAGCATTCTTTCCATGTCCAAATCTGCAAATCTTCAAACCTCTTCAAAAGGTTCTTTTCTTCTGCCTCGTTCATCCCGCAACCTATTTTTAAGGAAGTCGATGGTTCCCATGAATTAGATCGAGTGCCACAAAAATAACTCCTAGGACACTCGGTACTTGCATTAGCTACACTAGAAATAACTTCGAAAGCTACATCTCGACCCTTGTTTCTACTCTGGTCCGTAAGATTAAGGAACTGATTCCTCCGAACACATTCCTTAAAGTAGACCTCAATTTTTTGCAACATAATATGCAAATGAGATTCTCTAGTCCCACGAATATCCAAAGATTTCAGAAGAGCGTCAAATGCCTACATAAATAATCAACCAAACCGCAATTAAAAGCATAATAACATAAAAGAAAGTAAAAAAAAGAAAAAAATAAGCTGATCAACGCCTATTATCTACAACAGCTTCTCTCCTTTTTCGCAACCCATTTAAAGAACAGGGAAATGGAAAAACACAAAATAAAAGAATTTTGAAAATATATGAACCTCCTCAGAATCAAGAAGTCTCCAATAGCCAGTAGGTGATTCAAAAAAGATTCGGCCCCAACCAGGATCTAGGCTAGAAGCTGAAGCAACAAACTGCCAATAGCGATTTCTCCTTCTATCTTGACCAAGAGGCAAGGACCTGTAAACATACATTTCTTCTGCTCTCTGACCTATATAAGACTTTAGCTGTAAACAAGACCTTTCTGATGTACATCCATTCTGCTGAAGAGGGGATACAAACTGAACCATAGCTGCATCCTGAGCCGGAGTATCAATGGAATTATGAGCATCCCCAGCCACAACCGAAGACACGTCCTTTTCTAAAGTGGTTGTTTGTGGATCATAAATAATCTCCTCTCTCGTTCGCCTTTTATCTACTTGTGCTTCTGCCCACATTTGCTTCTTAAGAGAACTTGCCGCATCCATCCGATCCTACAACAAATTTTTATGTGTGAAACAAGAGAAGACTAGAATTCAATTTCTCATTTTCAACATATAATATCCTTATAAGTCAGACCTCAAGAATTACACGAATTGAATTTCCTTCATTTGCAACACCAATTAATGCAATAATGGCATTGAGCCGCTCTTCAACAGATAGATCAGAATATTCTCCTTCAGTCAGTCCTTGGACCCAAGGCTCACCTGATCCGCTTTCATCAATCTCAACACCTTGATCAAGACCGACTGTTCAATCATAAACAAGATAATTTGATTGTCAGCACTAGTAATGAACCATGAATTCAAAATTGGTGAACTTGTTTTTACCATTCTTAGGGAAGGATCCATGATTGTTGAATTCGCCATTTTCATTTCCATCAAATGGAGTAGCTGCAACATCAACTTCTGCACCCTCGGCAACATCACTTTCCGAATCGTCATCTCTTTCTTCTTCATCAACATTTTGACCAGACAGAATAACTTGTGCATATTTCTGTATCTTCTCCTTGGCAGCAGCAATTATTGATTCAGCATCAGCTGGATCCTTTCTAAATGCTGGTCGCACACAATATGTTGAAGGAGCGATTCTTTCAAAGAGTATGGGATCCCTTGATAGGGCAACTGATATAGAGGCCTCAGGAGTCTTGCTTGTTGTCAGGTCGCGAAGCCCAGATTTCTGCAATAGATTCAAAATTAGATAAAGGAAGAGAAAAAAGAGCATACAGAAATACTAGCTATTACTTACCTGAATCTTCTCTGCAAGTTCGATAACATTTAAGCCTTTGCTTCCTTCAAGAGCAAGAACATGGTAAGCAGCAAATTTAACAGTTCCCGGCGTCAATCGATGCCTTGATTTGCGTTGAAGGGTGAATCCTTTTTCTTGCATAATTGCAATGGCATTCTCCGCTGCTGAACCATTTCTCAGAGTGGATACTAATGTCTTCACAGCTTTTACTCTGAGGATAACAAGTGTTGTCATGGTGACATTTATAGATTCAACAGTATGCTTATATGGTTATGCAGAGGTCATGCAATGGTCAAACTCCAGTTCTGAACTGAGAACACAATAAAACATCTAGGCCTTTTAGGGAGAGAGTTTTAAGGAAAATGTTGTGCAAACAAGATGAATGCTTGATACTGCATCACAGTATAGAAATAACTGTAGATGTCTATTTCTATCAAAAAATATCAGATAGTGGTGTCAATAATAATACAAAATACAAAAATAAATAAATAAAATTATGAGTTGGATCAGAATCTGGTCGGATAGTGGTGTCACTAATAATACCAAAATAAATAAAATTTTGAGTTGGATTAGAATCTGGAACATTTACATTATAAATTATTTGCCGTAATTGAAGAAAAGTTGATGGAAACCATAATTATGTTCCGAAACAATACATGAGTTGAAAATTTATTTGAAGGAAATATAAAATAAAAAAGAGATGATAAAGTTTGGCTTATGCCAGGAATGGAAACACAGCAAGGAGACATTATATATTGAACTCTTGAGGGAATAAATAAACATAGCAAATCAGTTAAATATGACAAATTTCGGTATTGACCGTGACTGCAGATTGAATATAATTGTTCTCCCTCAGGAATGAATCATGTTTACCAAGTGGAAAAAGATCTACCTCTTTAACATCATTTACAGAAACACGATCATTGATTTTTTTCTTCAATCGGGGCCCAAATCCAGCAGAGAGTGCAAATTCTCGTAATATTTCGTACCATGTCAATGGATTTAGGTGCTTCAGCCAGTTACGTATGTCAAACCCCCACAAATATGCCTTTGATGATAAATAGACCAATTAGGTTAAAAAAAAGACCTACACAGTATGGAATAGGACAAACAATTACCCCTTCAACAACACGAGGATGTCCACCTTCAGGATTAACAGCACTGTATTGATTTGTGCCAGGTCCGCCAGATGGAGTCCTCACTACATCCTCAATATCTTTTACAATGAGTTTGAGAAGAGCAATGTGTATCTCAGAAAGCAATCTTGATTCCTGAGAAATGAAAGGAAACATAAATAATTTAGATTGGACCCATATACAAACGAGTGAGAGAGAGAAACAGACTGAAAGAACACCAGGGGAGGGTAGCACCCAAATCAAGGCGAGATGAAGGGGAAAAAAATTAGAGCTCGTCAGAAAAAGGAAACAGACGGAAAGAACCCAGGGAGGGTAGCACCCAAATCAAGGGGAGATGAAGGGGAAAAACTTGGAGCTCACACTTCTCTATACACAGGAAATACACAATCTATGGACCTATTATAATTAAATTGAAAGGAAAAAAGAAATAAAAAGACAAAGGTCAACTGCAGATCAGATCGAAGTCAAAGGTGTCCAAAAAACTCACGTAGTCGTGGATAGCCTCCAAGAATTCATCAAGGGTGAAGGGCCAAAGTCGTAGAACATCAGCAAATGTAACAAAGAATTTCCAGACCTGAAGGACCAATATCATTTCAGTACTTCAAAGCAGATAAATTGCATCCATGTATTTCAATAAGAGAACGGATTACAATTTGCATCACAATCAAATTTACGTACCATCAGGAGATTTCCTACATTTTCTTCTGAGTTAACCCAAGGTTCGGTAGCAAAAGGCAGTCTCAATTGCACAGACTTTGGAGGGAACTCACACATGTTCTCTGAATCACATAAAATTTCAAAAACGCCAACAAACTTTGAGAAACTAAAACAAGCAAAAAGGTAAGAAAAATCAATTTAAAGAAACATAGCTGAAATGAAAACACTTAAAATAAAGGACCTAGGTAACCCTTGTAAGTTTTACACAAATACAACTTTGTAATGCAGCTAAAAGGCTGAAATAATCCGTGGGACACGACCATGAACAGCTTATCCGTCTCAAGAAAAAGTGACAACAGGTCAATATATGTTTGATTTGTTTTACACAGTATTCCAATTTCCACCAGTCCAGTAGAGACCCAATAACACAAAAAACTCACAGGTTTAAAAAATATCTTCTCAGCGTTGTCAAAAAAGAATATACATTATTCCAGCCAACTTAAATAATGTATGAGACAAGGCTATTCCAAGTTAAGTTGAAATTATAAAAACAAGAAATGCAAATTCTGTGAAAGACGAAAAATTTAAATAACGCGCATAAAAAATCCTCTGATCCCAATCCTTTCAGAACTCACAACGCAAAACGAGTGGAGTGGTTCTCAAAAACACTTGCTAGGATCGTTATTCAAAGGATAGTATCTCACATTCAAGGCAAGCAACACCAACCTCGAAACAACTCAAGGTTTTGCAAAGTGTCATAATCAAGAGAAACAATTGAAGGAAGTCCTTTGCTGGAAGCAGCCAGTTCCATAAGTTCCAGACGTTCGTCCTCTATTAACTCCATGGATTCTCTAGCCATTCTGCGAGCTGCAGCTCTCTCCACTGCAGCTTTCTGTCTCGCTGCTTCCTTCTCCTTGCGGTGCTCTTCTTTTTGTTGCCTCCGCTCCAACTGAAGACATAAAAGAATAACAGAAGCGTCTGAATAACAAACCTAATCACAATGACATTAAGTAAAAATGAAGACACAAACAGAGTAATATATAGTTCAACAATACCCTTAAACGCTCCTTCTGCAGAAATTTCTCCCTCCGTTCCATTTCACGCCTTTCTTCACGCTGGAATTTCTCCTCTTGCCGCTGCTGTTCTCGAATCATTCTCAGCTCTTCCTTTCGTCTTTCACGGTCTTGCCTCTCCATATCTTTCCTCAATTGTTCCTCCCTCTGGAAAGCAGAACAAACAGCACCAGATTTATGCCAAAGAAGAATCTTTTAACATACGGTTCTGCAAAGCAATAATAATAATTCGTCCCGCGGACAAATTGCAGAGTCCTAACCTTACGCCTTAAAATTTCTTGTTTTTCAAGTTCTTTCCGAAGCCTCTTTTCATGGGCTTGAACTTCTCTTCCGATTCGAACTTCATCACTCTGTGCAAGGTAATTAACTATGAGTTGCAGTAGAGTCGTGTAGAAATTTTTGGCGACAATTTTTTATCTTCTTCAAAGTACCTTGCGTTTTCTATCAATTTGCATAGTATCATCATTATGCGCAATGAAACCAGAATTCCTCGGAGATGAGGTAAACTGCCTGCCTGACTGAGTGATCATGTCAACGCTTGACACCAATCCCCCAACACCATATTCCCTGGGTATATGCCCATTCTCATGGACAACTGACAGGCTTTTTGCTGTACTACCATCATCAACAGGTGAGTCATAAAGGTAAGAAGGCGCCACATGCCTGTATGCATCGGACCTAACCTTGAGACTCTATGATTTCGTGGGGACCATTTGATGAAGCCTGCGAATCAAATTGAAAAAACTTAAACCATCAGTTCGTTCGATTGACATACACTGTTCTGCAATCTATTAGAACATACATGTTCCATTTATTATTCTCTTTTTTGCCTTGCCATGTTCCTTTCAGAGGAAAAAGTAATGTGACAAAAAATTCACAAATAACAGTTCCAATAATAATGCAAGGAACTTATTTAAAAACAGGTATGATTAAAAAAAATTCATGTAATATGAATGGTCCAATTGAGGAGAGAGAAACTACCACCCTCTGACCTTCAGGTCGGAGGAAAAATATAGAGTATGTGCATTAAAATCAAGATAGTAAGCTGACTTCACTTACGAAGGTAAACAAATATTCTCGATACACGTATTTTAAAATCAAATCAATAAGCTGAATATAAATCCAAATATAAAGATAGAGAACGGACTTTGATTTGTTTCACATCGTATTTTCCATATGACTTGCTGTCATATGAATTTCTGTATCTATGTTGCAGCTCTGTCGGCGCTGTTTTGCAACAAAGAGACATGTCAGTAAGCACTTGTATAAAACTAGAAAATAATATAAAAAAAATTTCTGACACTTGTAAAAAGAGGAATTATTCCATAAACATCAGGGCATTCTTCCATACTTGTATACAGCATCTGTTTTGTAGCACTTTTCACATTCATCTTATTCAATAATCTTATACTCACGATTTAAGAAATCAAGTTACATTAACCATCATTTAGCCCTGAGTATTAGATTCTTATTTTATTAAACCATTAAGATATTTTTTATTAATGCTTGTAGATTAAAATGATCCATCTGACACTCATAAAAAGTGGAAGAATCTTTGAGAGACTTCCAGACTCTCATGTCCAAGGATACCTCGCTTTAACAACCTCTACAACAGTGAGTAATTTACAAAAGAAACATGCTGGTTTAATAAATAATAGCATATAATTGACTAAGCACTGATTTAGACAATACATAATCTCACAAAAATGACAAATAGCAGTAGGAAATAAATATACCAATTGGTGCCCCAAATGCACCAGGAGGAAGTTCATCAAACTCAATGCCAAGTATTGGTCCGTCTTCTTTTAGTGGCTCCCCCAACTGCGCCTCCACACAAGCTATCACTCTGCGCTCCATGTTTGTTCTAGATGCCTCATAATATCTTGCTGCCATCATAGGCATATCATCACCATTATCAAACTGGCTCGAACTTGATTCCGATCCCGAGCCCGATGCGGAGCCAGAGCCATGCCTACTGCCAGGCTCATCAGCCAGCCTTTCTTCTTTTGGGGATTCAGACAAATCATTCCGACCAACTGAACCAGAAGGCGGTGTCTTTGTGGCTCCCATTCCTACTGCCTCCTTCTTATCCTTCAATCTCCGATGACAAAACCACATCTGCAATTGTCGGTCGGTTAAGCTCAGTTTCTCAGATAGTTCGGCACGAGTTGCTTCAGATGGGTACATCTCCACTGCGTTAAAGATCCACGATAAAGAAAAATGCCATCACTCAAAAATATATTTTCATCCACACAGACCAACTCATAGTCAGTACATATACACGAGTGACTCACAAAAAATAAAAACGGTCAGCACATACATTGTGGCTCGCTTAATCTCACCGTGAACAACTCAATCAAAATTGGGAACAACACACTAAAAACACATTATAATAGTCATACAATCGCGCGTGTTCATCCAAAAAAAATTTCAAATTCAGAAAGAGGAACCAAATACTTGGAAACATGCGGCACGAGTTGCAACAGACGCAGAATCATCAAGAAAAAATCCACAAATAAAACACCCACAATTCACACACAAAGCATAACCACCAGGAAGAACAATACATAAATGAATAAATAAATGGACCCCCAAAAAAAAAAAGCAAAAGTACCTGAATAAGTTTTTTCAAGAACTGACAATTGAAACGGCGTCTTCATCTGACGCTTAGGTCTCTTGGAACCCTCCGTCAAGCTCTGATCGACGTTCCTATCAATCTCTCCTTCAGAACCCGCCTCCATCCCGGATCCAATCAAACCCTAGAACTTTAGAGTAGCCCAAATAACAAAGAAACAATAAAATTCGTCCCTATCTTGGTAGGAAAGAAAACAAAAACGAGTGGAATTCGACCCACAAGAGATAAAGTAATAATAAAAACATCATCGTAAGTAAATAAGAAAAAGATTCCCAATTTATAGAGACGGTTGCGATTGCAGATGCAAACGATAGAATATCGAGATCCAATGATGAATTAAAAATAATAATAACATTAATCAAAATGAAATTAAAAGCAATACAAAACGAACAGTAATTATAGTAGAAATAAGAGTTGCCTCTATCACGAAACATTTTTCTTTTTCTCCTTTTTATTTTACGATTGAAAATTAACATGGACTTGTCTCCTCAAACTTTTTCAAATTATATTTTCATTTTTTTAATTTCTATTTTTTAGATTTGACGATTCATTCATTCCAAGCGAAATAAGAAAGTTCATATTTGTTTTCTGGGTATTTTTGGGTTTTCTTGGCTTGTAATCTCAACTTTTCAATGGCTCTGATCTAAACCACAAGCTATGGGCTGTTAATGAATTGGGCTTTAAATCTCTCACACTGTTTTGGGCTCTTGCATCCCAACATTTTTTTAAATATATATATATATATATATAAGCAAAAAAGAAAACTTTGATTTAGTATATCATGGCTTGAAAGTTCTAATCAATGGATATATTTTCCAATATTTAAACCCCAAAATAAAGTTGAATTAAACTCAAATATCTCGGATAAAAACTTGTGTGAGACGATCTCATGGGTCGTATTTTGTGAGATGAATCTCTTATTTGGGTCATTCATGAAAAAATATTATTTTTTATGCTAAGAGTATTGTCTATACTTCTATACTATTTTATTAAGTTTGAGACACTTAGAGTAACTAATTTTGGTGTCATGGTCTGTTTTAATAATTTTATATATTAATAAAATGTTAAAATTTAAATGCAAGTTATATATAGTTCAGCGGATAGAGTCATTGTTTATTAGAGTTTAGTTTATATGTTCAAATCTTATTGAGGTCATTTTTTTATTCTTGTATTTTTCAATTTATTTTTAATTTATATATCAAAATTACAGTGTAGTCCTTCATTATTTTTTATAATTATATTTTGATCATCATTTAAATATAAATCAAATGAATTATAAAAAATATTATACAAGCACGCAATGCGTGCGTCGATGTACTAGTTTTTTTATTGTGAATATCGGTAGGGTTGACTCGTGTCACATATAAAGATTCGTCAAACCATATCACAAGAGACCTACTCAATACCTGAAACCAATAAGCAAAAAGTGTTCCTATATTTTATTTTATTTTGTGTATGTTTCATGTATCCGAACTTTGTCTGACCAATCATGCGGTAATAAACTCTTTTCTTCTGATTATGTCCCCTGCTTCACCCGCCTAAATTTAAAATCGATTTTTTGTGTCTACTATTAGTCGTTTCATAAAGTTGAGAAACAAATAGAAATCCAAAAAATAGATTATGGACGAAACCGCAAAACCAAAGGGCGTGATTAAGTTGGTGAGTTAAAAAAAAAAAAAAGGTTCGATTTTGTTGGATGTATGTATATACAGTCAGTCGATTTGATCTCCGATTAAAGAAATATTTGATTTGGGCTTAGCTTGTCCAAGTGGACCCACGTACACTGACACCGTGGAGTGTAATTTATCTTCACAAATCTCTCAAATTTGAGTGTGATTGTGATTGTGATTGTGGTTGTGGTTGTGGTTGGACGAGATTTTCAAATTGGATAGCAAACAGTTATTTATTTTTTAATCAAATTTAAAAATCGAAAACAAATAAATAGATCGAAATATTTTTGTATCACTCATCTTACAAAACCCTAATAATTATTAGTGTTATGTGGCACACATTACCAAAAAATTGTTTGATTATTTGTGTAAAAAATATATATTATTTTATTAAGATATGATAGGTATAGATTAATTAAATTTATCGAGATAGTTTGAACTTTACAATAAATTAGAGATAAATTGAAGAAAATTTCAGATAAAAAATTATTAATAAACTTCCACAACAAAATTAGCTGATAAATATTACGAAGATGGACTGTAAAAAACACTTTATGAAGGTGAACTGTAAAAAAAACTTTGACGACCTACATATTGACATACCAAAGTGGTTAGTATAATTTTCTCAAGTTTAATAATAATTAATGTACAACGCACATGTGATATGAGCGTAAAATAATGATTATTACGTGTGAATAATGATCATAATATATCAAATTGATTCATAAAATTGTGTTTTTTTTTTTAAATAGAATGGTTACAAGTCAAAATATAACTTATCCACATGATTATATTCTCGTAAAAACTAATTGATGTCATAAAATTGGACCACGAAATATCTCGACCTTTATAAATAAATATAGATATATATTTAATAATAACATATATAAGTATAGAAAATCGAAAGAATATTTTGTTTGGTTTTCACTTAAAACTCATGAAAGCTTGTGATCACAATGTTGGACACTTGAGGTATCATAAATTATTCTGAACATTAGAAAATCATCGAAAATTACATGAATTTCCAAAACTTTGAACAAAGAGACTCGATACAAGAACTAATTACACAACCTGGCAGAATGTTCTTGAATTCTCATTCGACTTTGCGTGAAAGAATGTTGCAGCATACATCAAGATTTCCACCACAAGCCCTGCGACAGTATTCACACAGATTTCTTCTGCTGCCAGAAAGAGAGACATTGGATTAAGGTATTAATAGAACATATAAAATGTAAACTGCGTAGCTTGGAATATTGAAAGATTCTTCAAAGCTTCTCTATACGGGGCATGCTAAAGAGTACTCAATCATATTCAAACGATTGACATTGGGCAGTAAACTTTTCCTTTCTGTTTCATCAGACATTTTCCAGCATTAATCATATAATGACAACAGCAAAAACTCGTACAAGTTAATAGGTAAGCAGGTGTTTTGAACCTCAAGGTTAGGACTCTGGGCTTGGTGTTAATAATCTGCCCACAGGTAATTGATGTTTGAGCATACGAAGAATTTTTCTAGCTTATTCTAAGAAGATTACTACACCACTAGCTCATTTTTCTTTAATCGGAAGTTTTTGCCAATGCGGGTCAAAAAACTCCAACAACTACCACACGAAGTACTGTAAATATCACAGATTTGTGCTTACCCGTTTCTCTTCTTCCATCTTGGCCTTGATGAAGGAGTAGAGCGCAACTCCGGCAATGGCAATGCTGGTTCCAATACCGGTTTGCAATGAAATCTTATTACCTGTATGATTTGAAATACAAATAACTTTCATATCATATCAATTCATAGACAATAAAAAGTCAAGCTCAGGTAGAGTAATAAGTTTACCAAAGACTATGATTGAGAAGCCAATCACGAAAACACGCTTCAACACATTTCCAACAGCATGTGTGAGCGGAGCCACTCTCTCTAGAGTGTTGGTTGCCAGCTGAGATAGGAGGAAAAAAAAAGCTTTTAGAGCTTGTGAATGGTGACTATTCATTATGCATTCAGTCAACAGATTAAAGCTTTTCGGCATTCTCAAAGATCGCAACCTGATTGTAGAGATGGTAAAACATTCCGACCCAGAAAAGGTCCGTGATGAACTTGGTCAAACCTACTTTAGCAATTGCATCGTTAAACCCATACTTCATCAGTTGAGGTCCCTCCAACTGTGGGATTGAATAGAAGAGAAAATGAGAGAATACGATTAAGAAGAAAGAAATATCCAAGGAAATACGACCTAGACAAGGGTATTAGATGTATAATATTGTCATTTATATGCTAGTTCTTACGATTACGGCTGGTGGAATGCAAACAATGAGGGCAATTATTGAAATGTAGGCATACAAGTTAGTGCTATCCATATCAGTCTGCAAAGAAACATTCGACAGGAAAAACAATCATCAGCATTACAGGTAGATAGGTTCCAAACGTATCATAACTTGTGATTGCATCCTGATAATATAATACTGTACAAAATTATCTCATGACCATAGCTTTCTTCGAATAAATGCTCCTGTAGGTGAATGAAATATTGGAAATCATAGCACTAATAAATCCAAGCCAGTTGAATGACAATTCAGTCAGTGATGCCATTGATACACCTGCATCAATTTGTAAAATTAACTATGAGAATGGTACATTATATAAATGTTCTGAACTCAATATCACGTGCTTAATAATGCATCATCAAGCTAAAACTTGTGTCTAGTGAGATTGAAGTTACTTTGGAAAGTCATCATGAAATATTTACTTTGGCACCATTTGGTGCAAAGAATAAGGCACTGACTCTTTCCCATCCTTGTTTCATCAAGTGTTCGCCTTGAATCTTTCTGTTATCCATATCTTTCGATTTAGTATCCCATATTATACATTTTTTATTATCACGCCACACAACCAAGAGGTGCCCACAAGTATATGCAATCATAAGTAGGAACCATAGAGTTAATGGTTAAAGAATCACAGATCCTACCAATGACGACTGGAGCCAGCGACAGCCACAAAGCGAAAGGTATCTGCTGTCCAAGAATGAATTGCGAGGCCGCAGCATTGAAGAAAGGCTCGAGGGCTGATAAAAAAATTAAATTAAATGACAGGTCCCACAGGTATAAATTACAATATGCTTCAGTAACGCGAAAGTTCCAAAATTGATAATGTGTAAGGAAATGGATAGAGACCTTTGACTGTGTGAGTGAAAGAGACTGCAACTGCAGCAAAGGAGACGTTGCTTGTTACATGGCCGATGGCATGGCAAACAGCAACAGGGATGAGAAGCTTCAAGAGAGTTGAGTCCATTGGCTATGCAAATAGAACCGCCAAAGTTGGAACAGTGAGAAAGTAAAATTTTTACATAACTCAAAATTCTTTTACTACCAGTCAACTGCATCTTTAAAATGAGAAGCCATTGAATTTGAGACCAAATCACTTCCATTTCAGTATCTGTAAATCATGACTTTGTTATGATGCGTAATTATTGATAGGCCACCTCCAGCAGGACTCTTTAACATTAGGGATAAATAGTTTCTATAACTAACTAAAGGTAGGTCACAAGTTACTTCAAAACTCTCGTGAGTATTCCACCTTTATATATCATTAATTGCAGATGAACATACACGTTTATGCTTTGCACGTTAATTAGGTGCCTTTATTCCCGATCCCTGCTTTACACGTTAAATGTTAAGTAAGGAAATTGGTTATGACATACTTCACAGGTTTGGCAGTAAAAAATTAACTTAATCTTTCATGTTAAGAGATTATTCCCACCATAAAAACTTAATATCTGTTGGAAGACGGTAAGAGATTACTTACAGCTCTCTTAGGAAGGCCCACAGTCCAGCTTAACAAGCAGTAGATAACACCAACAAATAAATGTATCACAGACACAAAACTGCACAGAAATGTACTCAGATCATATTCATCCTATTCACTTAACTGCGATAATATTAATATCGGAGCTATCTCATTGTTAACAACATGCTTACTATGGATAGGGAAAGTAATTGTAGATCTTCTTGTTGATAATGTTGAAAATCACATTCAAGAAATACCTACAAAGCAAGGGCACGAACATTTGAAGAAAACCCGCTAACAGATAAATAATGGTTCGGGCGGCCTTAGTCCGCCACCGACGAAACACAAGAACAGGCGTACCACATGAAGAAGAAGAACCCTGTGACAAGAGCCGGGTACTTCTTCAAAAATCCCACCTTGGCCTCCCTGCGAAGAAAATGGGTCAGAATCTAAAAGCTAGAAAACCGAAGGTCTTTCGAGTCGGACAGACTGAAAAACGGACCTCACCCGGCTAAATCGCCGCCCTCGGCGGGAGAAGAAGCAGCCGCGTGACACGGTTGTAAACCCTCTCTCTTGGCCACCATTGAAATCGGTACTGTCGTCAGAGAAGCCTCAAGAAGCACCGCCGGTCCGAGCTTCCTACCCCATATCAAATTCCCGGCATCCCTGAGCCTCACGACGGGCAACATACAGTTCCCATTGAGTCGGGCCGCCGGCTTTGGGGGAAGCAGAACACCGCGAACGGTGACGCCGCTGATCACGCGAGACTCCATTAAAGTTTCGAGGAACAAAAGGGAGTGAACGAGAACGAGTGTTCCCTTCGTAGCAATCGAAAGTCAGTTTCTTCGGTTAATGTATGAAGAGAAATTATGGGGTGCGCCGGGAATCGTAGCTTCCAAAGCTTCGAGTGACGCCTATCCAGTGAAGAGCGGTCAGATAGCGGTTCACAGTTATTTGAAGCAGCTTATATGGCACCAATATATTTAATATTTTTGTAATTTGTAGTATGACTTACCTCGATAATTTTTGAAAACCGAACTAAGGAAAAACATCTTATGTGATGAAATAATCAATAGTAAAAAAATTGAACTTCTTATCCATAGAAATTGGAGGGTGATTTATGGCATAAAATTATTACATAACACAATATACAATGAAATATTTCAGCGTACAAAATTTTACGTAAATAAAATAAAACATAAATAATTATGTACAAATTAATACACTTGTGTGGACTTGTGTGGTGTTTTAAGACAAAAAATTCACGAAAAAAACTCGTCAGTTTACAAAACTAATTATAGATCATAAGAAAGGTTAACTCCCTTAACAAAGTCAATGAGTAAAGTACATCAAAAAAAATTATCAAACGAAATAGTTAAAACTGTGGATGCAATGTTTGTGAAGCAGAAAATCATTTTGTTGAGCAACACACTAATTAGCATTGTGTTAATTCTTTTGTTCTTACTTTTATGTGCTAATTCTTTTAAAAAATTCTCAATTCATAAATTATAAATGCATTAACCATGCTATATCTATAATCAACAAAACTCATATGAAACATATTCACGAGTAAATTTTTTAAACAGATTTTCAATTCGATTCAACACATTAAATTATTTTTTTTGTCAAAAATAAAATTTTTAACTATAAATATGAATCGAATTAATCTGTATCTTTGAGATCATCTAATAAAAGACTTGTTTAATTATAATAGATTTGTAGTATCTGTCCTGCATGACAAAAATTTTCCCCAAACGCTATTAACAAAATGAAAAGCTCATAGGTCTGTTTTCATGAAAAACAAACGATTTCGATATAAATATGATATAACAAAAATTTACTATATTAAAATTATATTTATATTACGATTTAATATATGTGTTTATGTATATTAAATATTTACAAAGCTCCTGTTGATAAAAACTATTGCTTCACTTAACGTTTGCCGAAAAATATACGTGATTTATAATATATTATTATATATATATAATAATTATAATTATAAATAAATAAATGAGTGGTGATGCAGCTTGTATTTTAGTGGGTTAAAAAGGTAATTACGTCTGGCAAGAAGCCCAATCAAGCGGGATCTTTCTTATCTTATCCTCGTGAAGCGAGAGGTCCGTGATGAAGCGCTGGTCCTGTCCAATCCTTGTAATCCAATTTTCCATATCCTTATCAATTTTATCACCGTTGTCCCTTTTTTACCCTCCCACCTTATAATGAATATATTTATTATATGATCGGGAGAAATGTTAAAAAAGAGACCGAATAAATACTTGATATAATTTTATTTTTTTTGGTTGTTGGCAACTAAATTATATATATTCTCGAGCGTCGATGTCAGTTAATTAACAAATAAGTGTGGAAAAAAGTCAAACTGACTTATTAGAACAAATCATTAATAAGGTTGACTAAGTGAATTAAAAGGTAAACTGAAGTTTAGAAAATGCGCATGTATGTTTCTGGATGCTCAGAGATTCAAGCTCTTATGTCGCCCCTTATTCCGTTTGGAAGACTAACAATAGAAGACTTTGGATTATACAAGTGATTTGCAAGACCAAAGTTCAGTTTGGACTTAAACACTGTAAAATTGAAACACCTAATATATGTTTGCTGATATTAGACAGTATGCAAATTGCTATTCGAATGTAATAAATTACAATATTATATTAGCACTTTTATTATCATTAAATGATCGGATACAGTATTTTTTGAAAGTATGCTAAACTGATTGAGTTTTGTTCATATGAAAGCTTGAATATTTATCTTTCTCAGTAGTTGGAATCCTCTGTTATTCAGCTAGATTTCTTCTCTGTGTATCCTAGAATAAAAGATCTATTCTAAAGAAAAGTGTCTGTTGGTTTTTTTTCAGTTCATGTCAACATATTTCTGACAATCGTACATTGTTGCGATCAGCTTTGTATCGTACATTGTTGCGATCAGTTTTGTCTGCTGTTTAAAATTGATTCTCGTAAACTGAACGTATGTAAACAGAAATCTTTGAAATTGAGTAAAGAAAACTGATAATCAGATTAGAACTATTACAGTTTGAGACTATATCAGTTTTGTTTAACTACAACAGATCAACTTAGTTCAGTTTTATCTTAATTAATTTTTAACACCAAAACATAAAATTTCTTGATCCAACATTTATAAGTGTTTTTTAGGGAATAATAATAAGTGTTGGAAAATTGTTTGTAAATTGGTTCTTGTGACTATTGCCTCTTGCCAAACCACTTAGTTGATATATCTATTTTTGCGTATTGTAATATTATTATGACTTGGTTTTTAATTCTTTTATTTGTAATTTTTTTTAATTATAAGATTTATATTCACTTTTCAGTCATGTATTACAGGCTAGGATGTTCAAAAATTCAATCAAATTGTAAGCCAAACTATCAAACAATTACAATTTGGATTGGTTTTAAATCAACCAAACCGTAAAAATTTATTTTGCTCAAGTTTTGGATAAAATAAGTCAAATTAAACTGATTATATTAGTATAAAAATCATGAGATCAATTTTTAAACTTTAGTTTAGTGTGTATATTTTATTTAGTTTTTAATTAGTATTGTATTATAAGCGAGCTTTTTAACAATCTAATTATACTGAGAAATTATTTATTGCATATTTTGACTCAAATAAACATAAATACAACCCTAAAAATTTAGATTTCTTCACAAGTAACAAAATTATGTAATTTTCATAGTTATTTTAATATATAGTTTTACTTATAATCATTTTAGTCAACTACTAAATAAAATATTCACTCAACTTCTATCAAATGTCACTTGCCAATTTTTCCAAATTAATACATCCCACACACCAATTCATTGTCAAAACTTGAAATTAGTTATTCAAATCAGACTAAATTGTAATTCACGGAATGAGTTGGTTTTGTTATAAAAATTTCATGGTTTGGTTTGGTTTGGTTTGATTTGATTTGAAATTTTGTATAACCGATAAAATATAATTTAGCTCGAATTTTTTTTTATCTAAATCTGAACATCAAACAACAAAGTTTCTATACATAATAAATCCCTTCTCTATTACCATTATTTTCCAAATAATAAAAAAACACACAATTATTCCACACAATTCAAATCCTTATACTGCTTGGCCGATAGTTTCTTGCCATACGATAAAAGTCTTGAGTTTGTAACAAGCTGATTCAAGAATCATGACTGAAATGTCTTTCACTTTGGCCAAAATTTTTTAGTCGATCAAAACTTCTATAAAATATAATGAACTAATGTTGATAACATTTGAAAACAAAGGGTTCAAATTATGCGGTCTCACGAAAATACGACGATTTGTGAATATCTAGATTTCAAATATTAGGTTCTGAAATTTTTTATTACTTCTTTTTGTTATATTCCTTAAATGTGATGTTTTTTTTGAAATTTTTTATTGAAAAACTAGGAATATGTTGATTTTTCTCTACGATATACAAACATTGAAAATTATAGACCTTGAGAATTATGCTAACGCATGTGTATGAGTAAGTCCATTCAAATAGTTCATTGGCTCAAGAATTCAATACTTTATGTATTGATTTTAAGAAGATTATTGAAACTAAAGAAACAAAAAAACTGAATGAGACTCGAGATATTAAATTTAGACTATGATTTGAAAATATAATCAATCGTGTAAAATTTTATATCATCAAATGAGATATGTGTTGAGACATAAATGATCTCGATCCATTTATTGGAAAGTTAAATAGGATAAAATAATATTTCATCATAATCATTTATGACAATATAAGATTAAGATATATATCTTGCGAAATGAAAAAGAGGCTTTAGTAGCTTCTGATGGACTTAAGAATAATAGACGTGTTGTATATATTGTGACTCTTGTATTTGTTTGACACTAGTTGAATTTTATAATATGTGTATACTTAAAAATTCTAACTTGCAATATATTAAATCTTGAATTAAGTTTTTACTCTTAAAATTCAAATTGTTAAAATTCGAGATTCCAAGGTTTTAAATTTTGTAAGCATAAACACTTAAATATAAATTTGCAATAAATTTTAAAAACTTCAACTCATATTTCTAAGTTATGAAGCTTAAAATTTGGAAAACTTGAAAGTTTCCATATAAATTCAACGACAAGTGAGTTATAAACTTGGAAAATATAATGTTGTCAAATTTGATAATAATGTATAAAGTTTGAATTCTTTAAATAATAACAATTAAGTCTAAATTTAGCAAGATTTAAAATCTTAAATTTGGATTTACAAGTTCATATTGCCTAGAATTTCTTAAAGTTTTAAGTTCTTTAAACACTGACACTTAAATCCAAATTTAGCAAGATGATGAAATCTTGAATTTTTTATTTATAAGAACATGGAAGACTTTAAATTCTTTAAGCAAGTAATCTTAAATCCAAACTTAAAAACTAATAAAATCTTGATGTATCGCTTAAAATTGATAAATTTGTAATTATCCAAATTTATATACAAAGCTTTGGACAACTATAATTAAATTACATCATTCTCTTTCTTCTTTTTTTTTTTCAATTTAATTTTTGAACCTTACCATATTCAAATCACAGATCTGATAAAAGTGTTGATGAGAAATCCTCACCACCAACTTTGCTCACAAATGTGGTCATATAAAATCTTGTACAATGTATTCAGTTTTAACAATGTTCTCCTGACGTCATGTCTATGTCACAGCATGTGGTGCTGTGAAACTGGTTCGGTCGACCCTACCCCTGCGGGCACTGCCTGCAGGGATCGATCCAACGGCTCGGATTTTTTCGAGCCAATTTTTTTTTTTTACAGGGAGGTGGGCCCGGATCACTCGCGATAATTATTGAGAAATTATTTCTCCAAAAAAATTTGACATTATTATTGGACATGACTTTAGAATTTTTTTGATAGGAAAAACCAAATTATGTATTAAATAAGTTAGAAACATGTACATCTATCAACCACGATGGATAAGAGTTATCATCCAAAACACATGGTTAGACCAGAGACACTGCGCAAGGTCATGTGTCACCTTATTCGCATATCTACTTGCATGACAGATTTTAATGACTCTTCCAAATTTAAGAAGTTCTAATACATAAAAAAGTAATAGAACCCACAGAAAGAGAAGACAAAACCTCCGATGAAGAATTAATCCTTTGAACCGAATTGACGGAATCCGAGATGACCCACACATTATTAAAGTAAGATTGCGATAACAACAATATTTCATGAAGAATGACAGTAATTTCAGCAGGTAGAACAGAGCCTAGATGTCGAATTCCACAAGCTGAAGCAGCACAAATCCTACCGAAGTGATCTCTAACTACTGTTCTCACACTGAACCGTGCCAAATGATCTCGATATCCAGCATATGCGCGAGAAGTGGTCGCGCATATGCGCGAGCTGTGCATAAAGGGAGTGCCGAGTCCAGAATAGTTGGCGCATATGCGCGACATGGATGGGCGCATATGCGCGAGCATGGCAGAGAAGTTGGCGCATATGCGCCGGATAGAGGCGCGCATATGCGCGAGTTGTAATGCACCGAGACAATAGGTCTCGCGCATATGCGCGGGGCTTGGGCGCGCATATACGCGGGTCATGCAGAATGAAAAAGTGCCATTTGCCCCTTACATGCAACGTGTATATATATATATATATATATATACACACATATCAGTCTTTGGAAAATTGAAAAGAAAGAAACGAGAGCCGAGGGAATTCTCAAATTTTAAATCGTAGAGTTGTGGTTTCTGCAAAATCCGTCCGTCTGAATTTGAATCCGAGTACAGTACCGAGTTCCTAGCGATGACAGCTACAACAGGACGTAAGTTTTATTGAATTCTGATATCGTTTGAAATTATGATGTTGGGGGAATTGTGATTTGACTGGTATTATGTATTCTGGGTATACTGATCAGTATATAATTGAAGTCAGATCGAAGAACGGATCGTTTATGTAATTGTTATGATTTTCGGAAGTGATATGATTGAGATTGCGCAGATTTGATGTTATGACTTGTTATTATTGAATATTATGATTCGTATTGATATCGATTATGAGTTGTGGTATTATATCTGTGATGTTGAGATTGACGGGGCTATCAAGACTGTATTGTTATGCCGTCGAAACATCAGTAGATTGATTTTGATCAAATTCAGTATTGATTGAGATTTTATCATGATATCATTGATATGGATCAGATTATGTTTGATTTGAGTATTGATCAGAACATGTTTTGAATTGAGTTATACATTGATACAGTGTATTCGATATTGTCATTTCAGATTGATATGGACAGGTTTGAACTCGAGACTTCGACTTCGTTAGACCGAGAAGAGAAAGGTATAAATTGATGTTGATGCGGGATTGCACAACTCGATTTGACTTGACTTGAGTTTTCCAAAATCACATACTTTATCTTATCGCATTGATATTTGCAAATTGAATGAAATTGATATATTTGATCTATTGATTTATGTATTGAGTCATAGGTGGATACGCCTAGGCAGAGACGATTGATCTCGTGACAGGGGTGCCTGATAGTGATGGAATCGTCACGGGCATATTGCACATTGTCACAAGATACTGATTTGGCGAAAGTGCCAAAGTCTGTGACGGATAGGTCAAGACACCGGATGTTTGGCTATATCGAAGTAGATAGAATTGGAGTTTCTTCTATTACTGATGTTCGATATGGAAAGACCCAAAGTCCGTGAATAAGAACGCTGCCACCACCCCGATCGGGAGTGTAGGTGGGTGTATGTTCTTATTAAGATCGGGATCCCTAGATTAGGATGAGTCGAGTCAGAGTCTATGAGTCACGGAGTGTGATTCAGAGTTTATATTGATTCATGTTTCTGATTTTGGTACATGTTATGAATATCTGTTTCATGTTGTTATATTTGTTTATATGAAATGCATGTATACATTATTTATAATGGGAATGTAATTCTCACCGGAGTTATCCGGCTGTTGTCTTGTTTGTATGTGTGCATGACAACAGGTGAGACATGATCAGGATCAGAAAGAGGATGAGAGATGATAGTTAGCGTGGAGATCCGGGCCCAGAAGCAGAATAGGATTCAGCACTGGATGTATAGAGGTTGAACCTAGTTGAGATAGAGACATATAGTACATGACTTGTACTTTTATATTGACATGTATATTAGATAGATTATTATTACGTTTCGCATTTATATTTAAAAAGAAAAAATTTAATCCCACTTTTCTTAATTATTATATTTGACATTAATAATGATTAAGACATGAATTAACGTCCGGGTCCCCACAACAAACATATATATTTCGAGCCTCCTTGAATTCTTCAAGAAATGTTGCAGCCCAATGTAATGAAATCCTATGCTTTCTTGGCTGGGAATTGTGTTTCATACTGCACAAATCTTTCCAGATAGCCCATAAATTCATGAGAAACAACTCAAACTTAGATTTACATTACTTATCGTTCATGCTAATATTCAAACAAGCCATATTTGAATTCAACAACACAATTAACACATGGTTTGAGATTAGTCAAAAATGGTTGGTTTGATTATGTAAGCAATGAGGTTTTATTTTTTGTTTTTTCTCTAAACTTCACCTATAAATACCCATCCATTCTTCATTTCAAAAACATACCAAAGCACAAAATCCTTTCATCTACAATCATAGGTGTAAAAGTGAGATAAATGATTTAGTATGAGGTTTCTTAAGGAATGTTTATTCTTGGAAGGAATAGGATTAGTAGAGAGAAAGTGAGTCTTAAAATCAGAGTGTTCTGAGTGAAATACTTTGTATTCTCAATTCTCTTGTCTTCTTTGTTATTAATAAAGAAGTGATCTCCTTGAGAGGTTTAAAGTGGACGTAGCCCAATCTTGGGGTGAACCACTATAAATATTGGTGTCCATCTTATTCATTGTTGATATCACTTATGATGTTCCGCTGTGATGTTACCTCGTTTATTTCCCTGATATCCCAACAGTTCATAACCAAACTACATAACATAAAATCCATTCGATTCAGTAGATACCAGAAATGAGTACCTTTCCATGCTTGACGTGCTTTGGGCAGAAAATCAGACAATGTTCAGTTGAGGCTTCTAAGGATCCGCATATCAAGAATATACTCAACCTCAAATAACGGAAACATCTTCCTTACTACGTCATCTTTCCACTCACGATCATGGGAGATCAGATCTTTTACCATCACTGCCTCAGTCCAACCCACAACGAGAGCTCCGTCCATTGGCCAACTGCGGGATCCAGTTATCTGAGAGAGCCTAGATATGATTCTCATTACCTACACGCCACATGATACCACTTTTAACAAGGTCTTTGCTCCATAATATAGATCGCCAAATGTAAGAAGGCTTGGATCCCAGCTTTGCTTCAAGAATTTCAGCATGCTTAAAGTATCCTGGATTTAAGAACTTGTGACATGAGCGATAAGTGATCACAAATTCTTCTCCAACCCTGTTTAGCAAGAGAAGTGCCGGATTAAATTCGCAGAGACTGTGAAATCTCAATATTCCACCAAATTGCTTTGTTTTGCATAATCTTCTCCACCGAGCACAATGCACATACCAAAAATAAATAGAATAAATTATAACCAATTGACGTACTATGTGTTTAATATTAGAAATAATCATTCTATATATTACAACACATAGGAGAGCATACAACAGGGCGTTTCGAAAATTTCTTCCATTAATATAATTACAATTTAGGGATAAAAATTTTAATTTAGAATTAATCAAATATATTGTTAAATAAATTTTTTTATTACATAGCCAAATTTTAGTCCAATATGTTTTTTTTTAATTTTAATTATTGTCATTTTTACCGGAGTGTAGAGATAATGTCATTCACATAAGTGACATTTGGTGTTATATTCTCATTAGGGCATAAGCATTGCCGCTGTAAACTCACCCCCATTGCAGGGGTGGGTTTAGTCTCGTATAGTCTGTAATTTTATTGTCATATTTTCCGTTGTTGCCACTTCCGACGTGTTTAATTGACACACTTTTGTGTTATTTTGTTCTAGGAGGAAATTTTTCGCTTTTGGGATGAATATGAGCTAAAAAATATGATTTTATATCACAATTAAAGTTGTCGATAAGAACCTTGTGGAGAACTTGAAGCAAAAAAAAATTTAGAAGTTGACTGTCACGCCCCAGGGACGGGGTTAGTCGACACCAGCGTTGTTATCAAATTTACATTCGAAAACAACAAGCCTCAGAAGTATAAAATTCAGAAACCAGTCTTTTATTCATAATACTAAATAATTCATTGTCTGATACAAACTCAAATACTAATGTTTTATAGCGGAAATGTAAAACTAGACATAACAATGTCTTAACAGATGCATCGGAAACATAATTGAAAAACAACAGTCTTCTTCACCAGCCCCAAAACTGATGCTACTCTTCTTCTTCTAACAATTCTCCCTCTTTCTTATCTGAGATGAGCTTGGTGGGTGAGTGATATGGTTGTCACTCAGTAAGCAGGGACGGGAATAACTCTCAGTTTTCAAAATCATTTTCAACAGAAACAGTAATACAAATTATATACATAAATTCTTATTTTCAGAACATAAATCAGTATTCTGGAATCAGTATTCAGAACAGAAATCAGAAATTTAATAAGTAAGCACTGAGCACGCTTGTGAATTTCATGGCTAAACTGATATCAGTCCCCTATATGTTCTCTCCTCTAAGGAGTGAGGCCAGTAATCAGTAATAAGAATTCAGTACTGTTAGAATATATATTCCTACCATTAGTTCAATAGGTTTCAGTGCTTCAAAATCAGAGATCATAGATACATAAAACAGGAATTATCAAACTGATTTCAAGATATTTATACATAAGTCCACTTATTGTAATTTGCTAGGGAGTTTCGGTTGAATTCTAGAAATTGGCTTGTTCTCGCTACTGGATTTTCTTGCTCGAAAAATACACTCTCCTAGCTCGAATTTCAAGTGTTAACTCAAGATTTGTGTAACACCAATTCAGAGATTTGAGGGTGTTATTTATAGGCAAAATTCTGAATGTTAGCTCCCAATTAATGGCCATAATATGTCATTAACAACCTTTATTCATGTTAAATGCTTCAGTTACAAGTCATAAGCTGAATCAGTAACTGTCTGCTGGAATTCTGTCTGCTGGAAAACTACTAGCTTCTGGAATATTAGTTGCTGCTGGAATTGTTAGCTTCTGAAATATGCTAGCTACTGGTGGAAATTCAGGTTCTCACATTGACTTTCTGCAAGTCATGATCACGCCTTGTGATTACTCTTCAAGTGCCGCCACCAATGAGTCCGAATTTCGAAAACTGTAAAGATAATATCAGCTTTTAGACTCTAAATACTGGTATTTGATTTGTGAAAATTAATTGGAGAGATATTTTTCTTATTGGGAGAAATAAAGATAAGATAAAGTTTTTATGGAATAAAAACTCTTTCATATCTTTGGTAGTATTTTTTTATACATTAGGTTTTACTTAATTTTGGTGGATTTTTCTGCTTAACACAATACCCATACCAAAACGTGAAGAGTCAGGAGGCTCACATAAAAGAACCGAAAGAATCCTTCCACCATATCATCGTGAAGAGCAAGAGGAAGGCGTGCGATTTTCTCTCCAATTTTCTGCGCGATTCTAGTACTTTTCTTTTCTTTGTTTTTATCTATTTTCATGGAGATTATAAACCGAGTCATGCTTGGCTAAGTTCTTATTTCTGATTCAAGGGAAAAATTCCATTATTTCAATTTTATCACTGTGATGTTTTTGTACTTAATTTAAGATTTTTGTTTGTTTCAAGTATTTGTTAATTTATATTTAATTCTATGAAATTTGTATGTCAATTAGTCTGAAAAATTAATTCGATGTACGAATTTTTACTGCTATTCTTGAATTCGATTATCCATAATTGTCATAAACGATTGGAATATGAGTAACGATAGATTAGATGTGTTGTGCTACTATATCATATTTAGTCTAAATAAATCAATGAAACTAGACCTATCAATTTTAGTTATCTCGATTGTTAGATTTTAGGATTAATTGTTTTCACAAAACAAAAATATTATTTTTAATTAATATAGAACGCTATCATGCTCAGTTATTTATTAATAAGTTTTGACTGGATGCTAGATTTAGTCTATTAAATTAGGAAAACACAATGATTTTTGTTGCTATCCATACAACCCTAAGGTTAATTGTTTGTAAATGCATGAATAAATCAAATGTTAACCGATGAACAATGGTACAATCGAATATTAGAACCTCTTGAATTAGATATGCTCGTATTGAATTATTTATTTAATTCTATTTAAATTCATTATCCTTCATTGCTTGTTAATCTTATTTTTAATATTTTATTTAATTAATATTTATACAACAAAATCCTTCCTTTTATTTTTTTTATCATTGAAAGAAATAAAACACATGTTCTCTGTGGATTCGACCCTACTCATCATTGAACTCGTTATATTTGAAAATATTACATTAAGTTTGGTGGTTTAACGACATCACATCAAAACGGTCTCAACATCTTGGGATCTGTTTATTTTTTTATTTTTAAAAATTAATCTTAAGCAAAAAATGGAGAGTGCAACGCACTATCCTCTGGGGACGCGTCCGCTCAGCAGCAGGCAGTGGTGGTCTCACTACCTGCTGCTGTTTTATTTTTTATTTTATTTATTTAATGTTTTGTTTTCTTATATCTTTTTGTATCCGTCTTGGCCATTAGCCGTTCAGAATCTTATCTACAATTTTAAATTTTAATTTTATAAAAACTATTTTCCCCCTATAAATACCCTTCTCAATTCTTCATTTTCTTTATCAATTTCATAATATATCACTCTATATTTTCCTTCATTCTTATCACACTTCATAATTTTATCCAACATGGATGAAAATTACAACAGATCTTTTATGAATTTTTTGAAATATTCAAATACTGAAAATTCATCTTCTCAAAATTCCAAAGTTCGTTCTACCCAGTACTCTCAAAATTTCTCAAATATTCCATATGTACCACAACGTCCTCGTAATTTTTAGATTCTCCAAATTTTTTAATAAAACCAAATAATGTCCATCGAGATCCATATATTATGTATCCTCATCAATATTTTTAATTTCCTCATTCCCCTTATGATTTTCGTAATCCAGAAGCATCCACACTCCTTCAGACGAATCAAGAAGTGCTAGTTTAGAGGTTGTTGGCACCGAAAAGGAGTCTGCAACGCTATCTTCTATACCAGAGTCTCAATTTCAACCAGATTCGTCTGCATTTTGTCTCGATAACATTACCCTTGACAAGAATACAGAGACAGGATATGAAGAAGATGATCGAAAGAAGAAGAAGAAGATTGCTTGGTCAATTAAAGAAGACAAGGCGCTTGCAAGGTCATGGATCACTGTAAGCAATGAACATCGGTCTGCTGGAACTGGATAGAGACAATTGAAGTAGATAAAATCACATTTCTTTAACTTTCAAAGGTTGGTGAGTGAGTTTAGTGGAATCTATAATAAATGTCTCAACAACCGTGCAAGAAGTTGAAGCGACGATGATATACTAACCAAGGCACATGAAAAGTGGATGAGTGATAAAAAGAACAAACCTTTCAAGTACGAACATGTTTGGAGAATTCTAAAAAAATGTGAGAAGTACGCTCCACAATCAGGAGATCATCATTTCATAGAAGAGTCAAGGACATATGAATCAGGAGTATTAAGGAACGAATCACATATTATCCGTTGTTTGATTCGTTTTTTAGCTTACATTTGATAACTTCCGGCCCGTGATTAAAACACTGTACGAGACTGAAAACAAGAGAAATTTGTCCCAACTTTTTGGTGGTATAGTGAATCCTGAAGTGAACAGTAGTTGATATTTATGCTTCCCGTTCCCAATTTACCCTTTTAGCTCACCAACCCAAAAAACCAATCTTTTCTCATCTCTCTTCAATGGTTGCCTCTCTTACTCCCTCTCAGGCTTCGAAACTCTTTGGGTGACATACTTTTCTGTCTTTTGTAGCAGTTTTGGAAGCATCCGTGTCATGAGGTAACTGTTGTACGGGTTTTTTCTGTCGATGGCTTAGTTTTCCCGCTTCTTCTTGGTTAACTTATAATGACTGCTGCTGAAATTTCGTCTCATTTCTTTATTTAAGCAAGTAAATGTAAGCTTGAGCTACGCTACGGAAGTGAGGTTGGGTTATCTGTCAGACAAAATGATGCAGTTGTGGTGAATTTTGTTAATCAAATTGGAATGTAATGAAATTGTTATATGGAAGATAAATTAAATGGAGGTATGCACAAAAAATTTGTAAAACTTACTATGCAAGATATTCACCAATTCAGTCGTCCTCACTACACCCAATTTTGCGAGGCAACGATGACGAAATCAGAAATCGGTATGAGATTCCCACAGCAACGGAGGAGGTAAGGGTTGGGATTTCGGTTGACGAAGAAATTCTGGTGCCTCCCAATTTTTACGAATTACATTTATATTATTTTTAGTAAATATATATTGTAAAGTTAATTATTTAATTATATATACAAAAAAACTAAAAATATTATTTTAATTAGAACTGAGGGTATTTAGGTCATTACATTATATTGTGATGAAATAATCTTACATTCTAAATTCATACCAAACACCATGTTATTTATCCGACCATATTATTAATCCATATCTTTCATTCTTTAATCCCTTTGATTACTAATCATTCACTTATATCATCACTCGTACCAAACGTAGCCACATCATCTTCTAATCCAGACACGAGTGTTGATGTGGATGACTAGGAAGTCCGCACTCGTCCAATTGGCCAAAAGGCGGCTAATTAGAGACATGGTAAAACCAAATTTACAATATTAGAAGAGATATATGAAAGAAAGTTTGGAGAAAATATTGAGAAAAATTATAGTGTACTCACCAAAGATTAGATAAATTTATTAGAGGGTTTGAATTCTGCTAATGAAAACAAGAAATCTGAAGTGTTCTAACATGAGTATGCTATCCTTATGAAAGATACGACAAAAATGACAGAGGAACAACTTCGTGTGCATCTCCATCCTTGTCATGAAATGATTTAAAAAATGAAGTTATGTATTATATTTTGATTTGTAGTTGTATTTGTATGTGTGCTGTTTTTGTATTTGTGTGTGTATTTGTACTCATATTTTTTAGTTTCTGTATGTTGTTTTTAGTTTCACCATTTTATTTAATGTTATTATGTCAATTTATATAATTTAGTTTTTATTAAATTCATTTTCAAATTATCCAAACTACCCGTACATGCTAATTTTTATAGTTTTTTACTTTGTTTTTGTCATATTATTAATTTCATAAAAAATCATGCAATAAAATTTAAATATTATCGAAATATTAAATTAAAAATATTAATTAATAATATATGGTAAATGATATTATTAATAAAAGACTAAATTAAATTTAAAATAAAAATAAGAGAATTGAAAGTGAGATCATACAAAAGTTGTTGAAGAGGAAGAGGTTTATGATAATAAAGAGAGATTTTAAAAATAAGTGAATTTTTAACTTTTGAAAGTCAATAAATGTTTTAATTTATATATAAACATTCTATTAATTATATAAAATGAACAAATCCTGCATAGTGAAGACATTTACTATGATATAGTTTGGTACATTGGATAAGAAAGGGATTGATAAATAATCCTACTTATCTCACGTTCGGTATATTTTTAAAAAGCCCATGATAGTATCATGAGCCTATGATAAATAATTTTATACAATGATAAAATATCACTTTTATGATATGTGATAATTTTAATTTAACGATAAAAAACACCACAGATGATTTAATTGTCCTCAATATATAAAAATTCTAAACCCTATATATGATAAAGTTCTAAATTAGTATTACTAGATGATAATTATATAAATAATTTTTATAAATCTCTGCTAGTAGGTCGAAATTAAAATCAAATAAATATTTTTATTTATTTTCATATATTATATATTATGATAATTATATAAATGAACTCGAGATAAATATATAATGATTTTTATAAATCTCAATAAAATTATTAGTATCACTCGATTAACCTTAAAAATTGATATTTTGACTTGACTCACAAAATCAACGGCTCAGCGCATGAACAGATAAGAAATATGAACTCAAGCAACAATTTTGAAATTATTAATTTGTTATGATAAGTTTAATTTTGTCATTACAATCTAATATATAAATTTAATCACTTTTATTAAAACAATACCAAACATTAAATATAATATCATATATTTTATTTATCATTAACTTACACTTATATTATATATCACATGTTTATCTTATTATATATACCAAACTATAACTACAAGTATAGCAAACTCGATAACACGAATCAATCAGGCTTTAACATCCAAAACCTTGCAACGATAAATGAGGCCCACTAGTGCCGATTATTCTTCTCCCTTCAATTTAATTCAGACTTCTTCAAAATCAACAAATGATTCTGAATTTTTCACTTAAATGGGACGAATCAAAGCCATAGAGCTCTAGCTTCCTTTAATTTTGGCACCAATTCTCCAGAAATATGGGCGCCCATGAGTAGATTTCCCGTCAGTATGAGATTGATCGACCCTGATTATATTTATAATAAATAATAATAATTTGGTATAAAAAATAATAATTTTTTATGAATGATTCAAATAGAATATTTGCTTCACAAAAATGACCTCTAAGGCCGTCTCACGAGAATTTTTATGTAAAATTAACAAGCAATACTCAATATTAGATTCGAAAAATAAGTTAAGTTACATTTGAGTTAATGGATTTGAAGTGAAGTATTTCAAATACAATATTGATTTGTATAGATAAATTCACTTACAATATATTTCAAATATCAAACTAATCTTTTAAGTCATTATGGTGAATTTATAATTTATCTAAGCATAGAGTCATTTCAAATCATTTTTTAATATGATCTATGGAATTCAAATTCTCAAATACAAATGCAATTTTATGTTTAATTTGAATTGAATGATTTTGATTTGAGGAATCGAAATGACTTCATGTTGAAATAAATTTGAAATCCACGATAATGATTAAGTTAAATATTTAAAATTTGAAATCCATTGTCAATTAGATTGCCTAAACAAATCAATAAATTTGTTGTTATATGTTTAAAATTTCTAATTTCTAATTCATACATAAAAATATTAAATAATTTAAATGCTAACTGTCTCATATTGATTGAATAAAATATCTGAAAATCGCATATATATACTTTAACAACCCTCCCACTTGAGCTAGTTTTTGAGGTTGAGTACGAACAACTGGAACATAGAGTTTACAAGAAATTATCGGGTTACCCATATGACAATCTAACGTGTAACAATGAACCTAGAACTGTCTCTAATATTATGTGAGATTTTGACCTGACTCAATCTTTAAAACTAATTCAAAAGAAAAAAAATTATTCAAGTTCATACATATAACTTCTAAAAGTAAATCCAATCGATACGAGACATTTATCGTGAAATATCATACACAATCAACATCCTTAAAACGTCATACCGATGGCTCTCGGGCATAAAAAAATTATTTTTTAACAGTATTATATACACTTTACTTTATGTTAAATACGTCTATTTTTATTATATTAGTATATATAAATGATCAAATGATATTTATAATTTCAGTTTACGTAATAAAAAAAATAACATATATTGTTTTTACTTCTTTCGCATATAGCACGTTAAATTTTTTGAATAGTTTTTTTACGGTAAAGTCTCACAGAAATTGAGTGAGAAAGAAACATCATTTTTTTTAATGTTTTTGAACTTTCGACATAGTTTCGTATGTCTAAATTTTAAAAATATATAAACCATGAAAATGTTGTCAGTAGGGTTTTAACGATATATTGAATCAAAAATTGGATTTTTAATTTTTATTAAATATTCACGTCAACACTAATTGAAAAAAATTAATTAATTTTCACTATTTTAATTTCGGAATATAAAATAAATTGATTTTGCAATTTAGGTTGTAGGAATAGAATATTTCCGTTGTCCAAACTGTCATCAATCATGACGTTGCTTACGACGTCATGGCTACTAGTTGATGACGTGCTGTAACGTCACCAATTTGGATAAGAGCTTACTCTGGGGTGTATTGGTTATAGACTTTTAATGATTTTTATGGAGTTTAAAAGTCTAGAGGTATTCAAACTAGACTTTTATATACTCCATAAAAGTTTAGTGGTATTCAACGTAAACTTTTGTAGAATTTTAAAAAGTCATGTGGTATTCAAACTTGACTTTTAAAAACTCTACAAAAACCTATAGGTATTCAAAATGTCAATACACTTTTAATGACTCTATGGAATTCTATTAAGTACAAGAATTATAGCCTAAGGTACAACAATAAAATGTCAACAAAAGTATTTGATTCAAGCTAAAGATTTGGATGTACATTATAGGGTTATGACTAGCCACAAAAAAATACACGTATGTTTTAATTGAATAGACGGATAGATCCTCCCATAAAGAAAAGTTGAAAAAAAAATTGTCGGGTACCCGATACCCGACCGGGTATCGGTAAAAAAACCCGAACCCGATAATGTCGGGTACCCGACGAACCCGATATTTTTAAAAAATACCCGACCCGATCGGGTAAACGGATCCGGTACCCAATATCCGAGAATAAACGTTCATCCCTACCAACGTGCATCCTAATTTTGTACTTGAATTTGTGTGATTTTTACCTAATTTAAGGAGTATAATACTAGAATTGTGAAAATGTATGCTAGAATTTTTATATTTTATGCCAAATGATCCTATTTCTTGTAACATCTAATTAGTAGAAGTAAACACTCATATATTTTATCTAGGTGGTGTTGATCCAACCACTCATATATTTTATAAGAAAAAAATAGGAAAACAAATTCCTACGAATAATTTTGTCTACCAATTAAATGATATAAGAAGTAGGATCATTTGTCACAAAATAGGACATTTATGATAAATTGTCAAGATTATTGGTATATATGTTTGAAATTTAAATACCAAATTATGAGCGTCGAAGTGGTGTTGAACCAATCTTACATATATTTAATTACTAACAAAGTAGGAAAACAAGCTCTTACAAATATTTATCTTTACCAATTAAATGTACAAAAAGTAAGATCATTTGATACAAAATATAACCATGACGGTATAAATTTTCAAAAATTGCGGCATTATATGATTTAAATTGGGTACAACTCATTAAGATTTAAGTACAAGTGCGTACTCATGTGGCTGCATGGAAGCTACTAAAGTCGTGCGCATTTGGAGAGCCCGGGGCTCACTGCAACGCGATATTGGCGCGCTGGTGCACAAGTCTTGCTATCTTGGAAACATGTTTTGTTGGATTAAATGTGGGCTTTTAGGCTTATGTACTTTCCATGTGAGTGAATGAAAATTTGGAAAGATGGGTTTGTCCCACATTGAAAAATTAAGCGGTATGGATAAGTTTATATTGTATTACACTTTATGGAGGTGTAACAATGATTGGTCAAGAGGCTCTCTCTCGCGCACACAGACGCAGGGGGGTGCAAATCATGAGCCCCGATTTGCAGTGGAAAAAGGCTTGACTTGTGTGCAAGCGTACGAGCGCGACCTTGGTGCGTCGAATGTCGGACCGATCAAGGCAAAAAATTGCTTAGCAATCTATGCCATTTTTTGTTAATTTTTTTTTTCAGTTGAGACCTTTCACATGCCCTTGAGACCTTCGCATGGCATGATTGTTGGTGCTTCATCTACCATCTTAAATGCATCTTTATGACAACCTTTGGCATTTCGTATGGCTTGTATAGGTATGTATAGATAGAAGATGTGCCAAGGTCAGAAAAAGAGACCGAAAAATCCACTTTCTCCTACTGCTACAATTCTTCCGCTTCTTCTGCTACAGTAGTACTTCTGCTACATTACTGCTGCTCTTCTGCTACAGTACTTCTGTTCTGCTACAGTACTTCTGCTTGTTCTGCTGTAGTACTCCTTCTGCTTCTGCTGCTACAATATTGCTTCTGCTCCGTTCACTGATAAAGTTTAGGTACTGCTTTTGTTCGCTAGCATAGTGATTTGTGCTGCAACTCTGCTGGTTTGCCCGTTGTATCCTGAGAAACAGACATCCGCTGAATCCTCGGAGCACATACCGGAGGGGGCGAATCTGTTTTAAGGAAACTGTACAAGCTACAAGGCCTCGGTTTGATTTAATTAAGCACTATACTACTGTTTTGATTCACTATACTGATTTGCTGGTTTTACACATAGCCATCTGTCCTGTTTTTCCATATATTTTGGACAACATTTTTCACATATGAACGAGGCATACTTGTAGGCACTTCTTGGCTGCTCATCATGGGTTCTTGAAAAGCTTCCTTAAACTTCTTGTTTGTTCCTCTTCGTATTGGTCCTTCCAAAAACTCCAACGGATCCTATGCCTTTTCAGAATCTGGATCACTTCGAGGCTCATCTATGATAGCATCAACTTCATCTTATTTAAAAAGATTTGTCAACAAATTTTGATCATATCCTGCATCAAAAAATGAAAGATCAATAACATTTTATACTCACCTGCTAAGTCCAATCGCTATGCATTGTTGTTAATATTCTCAATCACTTGGAATGTTTCGTCACCCCTTGGCAGAATCTTCAAACGCTATTTTCCAAAAATCTTTCTTTCCTCAAGTACAACCACACCCAATCTCTTAGTCCAAAAGTCACTTTCTTCTTCCCTTTATTGGCTTACTTTGAATATTGCAAGTTCTTTCTTCTCAATGTTGGTCTTTACTCTTTCATGAAAATTTCAAACAAACTCCGCATTTTTCTTACCATCTATGCTTATCTTTTCACTCATAGACAAATATAACAAGTCTACAAGAGTCAGTGGGTTCAAGCCATAAACAATTTCAAAGGGAGAAATATCCGTAGTAGAATGTACACTACGATTATAAGAATACTCGACAAAAGGAAATCTTCTCAACTCTTTTTTTTATTATTATGATACGTAAAAAAGTTCCTAAAGTTCTATTAACAATTTCATTTTGACCATCTGTTTGAGAATAACAAGCAGTAGAAAAGAGCAATTTAGTACCGAGTTTACTCTACAAAGTTTTCCAGAAATAATTCAAAAACTTAGCATCTTGATAAGAGACTATCATCATAGGCATATCATGCAACCTAACAACTTTTTTAAAGAAAAAGTTTGAAATATTAGATGCATCATCATTTTTATGACATGTAATGAAATGTGCCATCTTGGATAACCTATCGACGACAACAAATGTAAAATCCCCCATTTCTTAGTCCTAGGCAAACCCAAAACAAAATCCATATAAACATCAACATAAGGTTCATTAGGATCGGGAAGTGGAGTATATAACAACACATGTGGTTGCGTTATAGATTTAACTTGTCTACAAGTTATACACTTATCACAAACACGTTCAACATCACGTTTCATATGAGACCAATAAAAGTGCTCGTGCACGTATTCAATATTTTAGCTACACCAAAATGCCCTTTAAACCTCCCTCATGTGCCTTCATAACAAGAAAGTCATGAACTGAAGATCTAGGAATGCACAATCTATCGCAACTAAACAAAAAACTATTATGCAAGTAAAATTTATCATGTGAACCACACATACATGTATAAAGAATCTCCTTAAAGTCATAATTAAATACATATAACTCTTTAACATGCTCAAACCCTAATATTTCAAATCCAAGGTAGTAAATAGTACGTACCTTCGTGATAGTGCATCAGACACTAGATTTTCTTTACCTTGTTTGTACTTGATCATGTAAGGGAATGTTTCAATGAATGTGACCCACTTGGCATGTCTCTTGTTAAACTTTTTTTGCCCCTTAAGGGTTTTAAATATTCACGATCCGTATGAATCACAAAGGCCCGAGGTAGTGTTGTCAGGTCTCAAGGGATCCCTCTAAAGCATATAACTCCTTGTCATATGTTGGGTAGTTCAACTCTGCTCCATTCAGCTTCTTACTAAATTATACAACATGTCGTCCTCCTTGCATCAAGAATCCTCCATTACCTACATCTGATGCATCACATTCAATGTCAAAAGTATTAACAAAATCAGGAAAAATAAGTAAATGAGCATTAATTATTTTATGCTTGATATCATTAAAAAACTTCTCTTGATCCTTGCACCAATGGAATGAGTTCTTATTAATAACCTCCGTCATCGGTGCTGCCAACGTGCTAAAATCTCTTACAAACCTCCTATAGAAGCTTGCAAGAACATGGAAGTTTCAAACTTGACCAATCATGAATAACATATAAATTTTCCTCATCCACTTGTATATCTTGTGTACTCACAACAAAACTTAAGAAAAAAAGTTTTTTGGTTTAAAAATCACACTTCTTTATATTAGCGTCTAACTTTTCAGATCTAAGTATTATTAGTTCAAGTTTCAAATGCTCAACATCCTCATCCAAGTTCTTGCTCTAACAGGTGTGTGGGTGCTGCTGTCTTCTTGGTCCTTTAGTACTTAAATGATGTTGCAATGACCTCCAACTTGGTTGTCATGCTTCCCGAACTATCTGAGCCTTGATGACATGCTTGTAGACACTTATTGTGAAACGTCTGCTATTCGTTTTGCTTAAAAAGTACTAAAATTTTTTTTCCCACTTGATAATTCGAAAATACACATATATATACTTTAAAATACCTTGACACTATTTTAAAATAAAAAACCAACTAGTATTTGAAAAGTCAAAGGAAATCGTCAAAATATGAAATCGTCCAACGTTTTACTAAACCTAAAAAGCAATAAATTTGAAAAGCATAGCCAATACTAAATTTCTCAAAAATCTCTCAAAGAGCATAAATAAATAGTCTTAAAAATCTTTAATGTAAATCATAAACGTAAAATCATAAGTGCGGAAAAGTAGAAGCGTTGGTTCTCGGATCATGTGCACCTCCAGTCCAGTCAAATCAGGCATCCAAGTCTCCCTCAACATTATTATCATACACCTGCATCAATCAAATCTAGTAAGTCTAAAGACTCAACACATCATATTCTTGATACCAAATAATACGTATAAAACTATAAGCAACAGTGAAAATACTTTTACGTAAAAATAACATTTTCATGACATGCATAAAATTCAAAACAAGAATATTTTCATATCATCCTCAACATATTCATATACGTATTATCATCAACATATACACATTTTTTTCCTTTTCGTTGAATTCAGATCGTTAATTGTGACTTTCGTGTTCATCTACGTCTATGTGTTAGGAGATGGATCCATCTACATGTAACCACAGTACTAGACGGCAGGGACATCAGCATTACACTCACGGGTCAACTGAGCCCTGGCCTTACGTATTAACATATCATCGTATACATATTCGTATCCACGAAAATACGATCGTCGGGCTCCCACTGTGACCGTCACCCTCACGATATCTCCAACATATCCTCATATTATTTACAATTACTTCACTTTCTTCAACGTTTCATATTCTCATCACTTTATAAAATTTAAACATGCATATAACATTTTTGTTTTAAACCAAGCATGCAACATGTCTTTTAAATGTTCACGTTAAATCATGAAATCCATAAACATTTTAAAAATAACATTTTAACATGTAAATATCCATGAACATTTAAATTAATCAAATTAACATATAAAACATCAATCAGAGCACTGCCATGACGTTTACTAATTTTCGGGTGTAAAAGTGCCGTTTTACCCCTGGACGTAAAATTTCACGGTTTTGACTTTTTCTTAAGTTATAATTCCATTGACTCTAACATGTCCCCAATAATTATGTAAGCCTAAATTAAAATTCTCATAATTTTATTTATCTTAATACTAGGCTTTTTAATTAATTCGAAATTAGTCGTTTTGAAGGTGTTTTAATCCCGAAAAATTCCAAACTTTAATATAAAATTCCTAAATTCAAAACTTAGATTTTTTATATTATTTAAGACCTCGTGAACCACGACTCGACCCCCGTGAGCCGTGTTTCGAATTATTTAACTACTAGAACACCCTAGCCGAGCCACACTTGGAACCCACGAGCTATCTTTAATTTTTTCTCGAGCCCAGCTCAAACCACCATGAGCCAAACTCGAGCCAGCCTCCCCCTAGACCCTAAGCACCCAAGGAAACTGACCCTAGCCCCAAAACCGAACCACACCAGCTGATGCATGATGTGGCCGAGACACCTCCTAGCTTAGGACTCTTCGAACTCGCCCTAGGACCTAGCCACTGGACCAGCCCCTGAATCAGACCCGTGTGCACTCTTCTAGGACCCCAGTGACTTGACCTAACCCAGCCCAAAAACCCCCAGGCCGAGCCCCTCCCTTGCGCGCCGCTGCGCACTCGTGCACAAAGGCGCTGCCTTCTCGGGTTGGAATCCTAGCTTGCTAGGACTCCTTCCTAGCACTGGTTTCCAAGTCCTAGCGTGGCTAGGACTCCAACCCTGACTCACACACATCCCTAGCCAATCCCTGGTCCAACAAACCCAGGCCAAGCGCCAACTCCCTTAAACCGAGCCCTACAAAACCCATGATAGAAAGTTGGTTCTTGCTTGCGTGTTTCGTGTTTGTGCAACGATATGGTGGTGTTCTAGGACCCTATACCCATGTAAAAAAAATGCTTGATTGTGTCCTAATCATGGCAGCCCTCTATATGCAGAGCCGTACCTGTGGTTCACAGGGCCTGAGGCGATATGTTAAAAAAAATCTTGTTGTGATAAATAACCGTAAAGCTCAGTTTGCAAATTAAAAATAACCAAATAATAGATATAAGGAAAATATAATTTACGAGTTATATATTTATTTTTTTGCGATTTTTTTCTTCGTGCGCCACAACATCAACATGACTCTAACGTAATGCAGTGTCATATGAATAATTATATTGGAAAAAGATTAAAATTGACAAAAATTATAAGATATGTTGCTAAAATTGAAATTTATCAATATAAAATATCCAAATACAAAATGATAAATATAATGAACCAATATTGTAAAAATATATGATTTATTTTAAATAATAAATATAATATTTTATTCAAGAAAATAAAAATAAAGATATGTAAAATAGGTAAGTATCATAATTTTTTGTGTTTTATTTTTTGAAATGTGTCCAACTACATAAATTTAAGAAAAGAGGTCAAATAATCGACAAGTAAAATATAAAAGTTTAACACACGAGTTGACACAAGATAAAATAATAAATATATTGGACAAACATTAACATTTTATGCATACAAAATTTTTAAAACTTTAATTAATGAGCCGTGTAGTTTTATTGTTTGGTCTCTACATAATTTGATTAAATCATCAATGAACACAATCATCATATTTAATCATGGTTTCAATGGGTCAATGTCCAATTTTTTTTAAATGTCCAATTCACATACTATTTAGGTGCAGACCTCAACAACATGGGATTTTTTTTTGGGCCCCTGTGATGGTCAGGCCCTGAGGCGATGGCCTCTCTCGCCTCGCAATAGGTACGGCTCTGTCTATATGCATGTAAACAACAAATTTTTGGATCAAACTCATGTTTGAAATTCCATGTGATATACAAAAACGAAAATACACAAAAGTCTCACTTGATTTTTTCATACAATTCATACCTAAAAACTATGGTGTGATGATGTGCGTGCCTTTGCGTATTTAACGCACGATTATTCGTTGACGATTGCGAAGAACGGCGACGATAACCTTGGCTTGATTCTCCTTGAAGTCTTTCGAATTTTCTTCAAAGTGCAGGGTTTGTGTCTAGTGTAAATTGTGGGAAAGTTTTGGGGAGAGAAGAAATCTGAAAGTGGCGTGTAAAGTGTAGGGTTATGGGGTCTAATTTATATTTTAAATTTTTGAAGTAAAATGGTCCAACAATTTTATTTATTTATTTATTAAAATATCAAAATTATTTTTCAAGAATCAAAATCAGCTTTTGACTAGCTTTTGATTAGAATTAAAATGAGCAGATCAAAAACTGGTTTTCTAAAATGAAAAGAAAGTCGTTTTTTTCACACATAAGTTTCGAGTGCTTGGTTTCTGGTCATCACCAAAGGACAGTATATGCATATTGGTTGGTCCTAAAGTTTTGATTTTACGACCGAAAATTTGTGGTTTATTGAATCCAAAGCACTACCAATTTTTAGAAGAATAATTAAAAATATCTTATGAAACGATACAGTGAAACTGCCATTTTGTGCTTTGCTGTAATATTGGTAAAAAGTTGAAGTTACATTCATGCCGTAAAGCTGGCTGCATCAACCAGAGCAGCACCCACTCTTCTTCACAGCTGACACATCATCTTTGGTTCCAAGATTTATAGTTTGGCCCTTGGGCAGAGCAGCGGGATCGTCCCCGATTTCAAGATCCTTCCGGCTTACAACATGATATATCTGTGTCAACACTTCCGTAAAGGCATTTTCTACATTCAAAGCTTCTAGGGCCGAAGTTTCCATAAAAAAGATCCTCTCCCTTTCAGCAAATGACTTAGAATCCTCTAGTGCAACGGCTCGTAGGTGACGCAGGTCTGCTTTGTTTCCAACCAGCATGATCACTATGTTCATATCCGTGTGGCCTCTAAGCTCTTTCAGCCATCTTTCCACATTTTCGAATGTAACATGTCGGGTGACATCGTACACAATTAAAGCCCCGACTGCTCCTCTGTAGTAGGCGCTTGTGATTGCTCGATACCTAAAGTCGAGTTTTATGGAATGTATCAACAAGAAACACAGTTCTATACAAGAGAGCTGTTTTGAGATGAAATGCATAAAAAAACAACTGCGTCCATGACAGGAAATTTCATGATTTTCGTATCGGCCTAAACATTTCCAGTCTTTGGAAACGGTAATTATTATCGTGTTGGGTTGTCAATCAATCACAAGAAAGCCTCATCTTTGATCAGAAAAAAGAGATGTGTTTCAATCTAAACATGGTAATTTCATTTATTTTGGTAACAAGAATGCAGATACATTTAAACATGAGTTTCGCATAATTCAACTCCCCCCTCTTGGTATACAGGGGTGCTGCTAATTTCATGGAAAAAAGATCCAAGAATGGAAGATTTCAATTTTAGAACTTAAGATCAACGAATTCAATCCAATCTATAGTGATGGATCATTTTCTTCTATAGTCAGTGAAATTTGCATTCGCCAAAAGCCAAATACACCAAGGATCACATTCATCATTCTTCTCCAGTAAAAATATAAACATCATTCAAACACCATTCTTTCATGCACATATCATCATACTTGTTTTCTTGCATGAAGCATGAGTGGCATTACAACCAACAACCACGATCGAGAGACTATTTTTTTTGAAGAAAAATGAATCGGAATTCTCCGGGGAAGAAGGATATGTAACGAACCTTTCTTGGCCGGCCGTGTCCCAAATTTGGGCCTTGATGACCTTGTCGTCGACTTGAATGGATCGCGTGGCGAACTCGACGCCGATGGTGGATTTGGAGCTCTGGCTAAATTCGTTCCGGGAGAAGCGAGACAACAGGTTCGTTTTCCCGACGCCGGAATCTCCTATCAACACCACCTTGAACAGGTAATCGTAATCGTCATCCGCTCTGTATGCTCCCATTTCTTGAGGCGTTTCCCTTCCCTATTTTACGATATCGAAAGATTTTCTGGTTATTTCTCGGAGAAAGTACTCCGTGTTGAGGTTATTGTTCTTGGGAATTCATGGCTGTTCGTTTTTCGTTACCTCAGCATTTTCAGGGACAGTGGTTGGTTCACCTCCAGACCCGTATATGAAATCCGGGCCAGGATTTGGTCTGGGCCGATTTAACTGATGATAAAAATGGTCCAGTCCAATTTCTATTTGGCTAGTAACTAACGGCATAGCTTGTGGAAACTAACTTTAAGTTTGCGGATTTTATCTTCGCTTTTTATTATTTTTTCTTGGTCTTCCTTTCTTAGAATGATACCAGTTTCTAACCCCAATGGTCTCACCCCCTAAATTGTTGTAGATGACTTAAGTTCGAGTCTCAATCTCCTGCCATGTACTAAAAAAGATAATCGTAAAGATTTGGAAGTAGATGAGAATGAGCTAAAACAAAAATGGCATTTTTCTAAAATAGATAAATCAGTTCTATGTTTTTTGTTTAATCATTGGATGCCCCCAATTTTATTAAAAATAATAAAAGATGCACATGCATTATATGTGTTATTATTATTTTAATTTGATCAAATAATACTAAATAATTAACATGAAATTATTTTCGATTTAGAAGAGTTATTCGATTTAAAAGAGAAATTTTGTTTAGATTTTTTCTATGTAAAATATGGAGTGACTTGAGAAGATTTTTAGTAAGGCGAGAATGGTAAATATGAAATTAAATATTTTGGTGTCATCTAAGGTAGATACTCTAAGGGTCTCACACTTAATATATACTAGTAAAATATGCACACCCCTATGATTAGCTTTTCCGGAAATTTCCAAACGAACATTCCGAGGCCGAATCCACTTTGTATTTAATCAAAAGAGTAAGCACCCAACTAATCAAAAATACCAAGAACAAAGATATGTTTCTAAAAATAATTTTTATGAAGATAGTTCACCACATCAAAGAATAACTGAAACTATGCACAAAGCTCATTTAAATTTTCATGTTCCTAAAAATATTTTATCCGTCCGGCCCGAGAAAACCTTTGCACACCTCCGTTACCTTTTGGGATTGCATGTGTTATTATTATTTTTAATTTGATCAAATAATATTAAACAATTAATACAAAATTATTTTCAATTTAGAAAAATTGTTCGATTTGAAAGAGAAGTTTTGTTTACATTTTTTTTATTTAAAATATGGAGTGAATTGAGGATGTTTTTAATGTGGTAAGAAGGATAATTATAAAATTAAATATTTTGGTGTCCTCTAAAGTATTTACTTTGAGAGTATCACACTTAATAGTATGGTATAGATGAAATCTTTACAAGCATACAACTTTGTCGTGCAAATTACTTGATTCTTAATATTTATTTCAGTCGGTCACATTTTATCTAATAAATCACGCTCCTTATAAATCTATTAATATTGGGGATTTTTATCATACTTGAAAATTGTTGTGAAAAAGTAAAAATTTATGGTAAAAAGTAAAAATCTCAAACTCTCAAAATTTACCAAACTACACACTTTATAATATTTTTCTCTCTACTCAATTGTGATTTTCTTCACAAATGAGAGATCTATTTATAGGAAATCTTTACAAATAATCCAAAAATAAAATACATCATTACCTACATCATCACACACTAATTTTCAATATTTACAACTCTTATCTTCAACATTCAAATATTCAACATTCAAATATTCAATACACACATTTTAAATATTATTTTCCAATACTCCCCCTTGTGATGATGATCATGCTACGATGATGTCTTCATTACGTGTTTTTGTACTGCCTCGTTAAAAACCTTACTTGGAAAAACCCATTGGGATAAAAACCATAGTAAGGGAAAAAGAGTGCAGTCACGTAAACTCTCCCTGATGTTGACATGAACAATTCTTCACAAATTTCGTAGATTGCGCATCCCAATATTATATATGTGCTTTCTGAATATTGACGTAGGAAGTGCCTTTGTGAAGAGATCTGATGAGTTTTCACTTGATTGAATGTGACGAACATCAATACATCTATTCTTCTCAAGCTCCTTGGTGAATGCGAAGAACTTAGGAGGAATATGTTTAGTTCTGTCGCTTTTTATGTATCCTTCTTTCATTTGAGCAACACATGCATCATTATCTTCATATAGTATCACAGGCTTCTCATCAGATGATAATCCGCATGAAATTTGGATATGTTGGGTCATTGATTTTAACCACACACATTTACGACTTGCTTCATGTAGTGCAATAATCTCGGCATGATTTGATGAAGTTGTTACGAGCGTTTGTTTCTGAGAACGCCAAGATATTGCAGTGCCTCCACGAGTAAATACATATCCAGTTTGGGAACGTGCCTTGTGTGGATCAGATAAGTATCCAGCATCAGCATAACCAATTATACTTGGATTAGCATCTTTTGAATACAAAAGTCCCAAGTCTGTCGTTCCTCGTAGATAACGGAATATATGTTTAATTCCGTTCCAGTGTCTCTTTGTTGGATATGTGCTAAATCTTGCCAACAGATTCACGGCAAAAGATATATCAGGCCTTGTACAATTTGTAAGGTACATAAGGGCACCGATGGCACTTAGATATGGTACTTCTGGACCAAGAATATCTTCATCATCTTCACATGGACGGAATGGATCCTTTTCTATGTTTAATGATCTAACAACCATTGGAGTACTTAAAGGATTTGCTTTATCCATATTAAAACGTTTAAGGATCTTTTCTGTATAATTTGTCTGGTGAACAAACATTCCACATTCTTTTTGTTCAATTTGTAAACCCAGACAATACTTGGTTTTTCCAAGATCCTTCATTTCAAATTCTTCCTTCAAGTATGACACAACTTCTTGAATTTCTTTATTCGTTCCAATGATGTTTAAATCATCAACATATACAGCAATAATTACGCATCCGGATGTTGTTTTCTTAATGAAAACACCAGGGCATATTGAATTATTTACATATCCCTTTTTCATCAAGTGATCACTTAGTCGATTATACCACATTCGACCTGATTGCTTTAACCCATATAATGATCTTTGTAATTTCACAGAATAACATTCCCTGGGTTTTGAACTTTGTGCTTCAGGCATCTTAAATCCTTCACGGATTTTCATATATATATTACTATCAAGTGATCCATATAAGTAAGCTGTAACAACATCCATAAGACGCATTTCTAAATTTTCAGATACCGCCAAGCTAATCAAATACCGAAACGTAATTGCATCCATCACAGGAGAATACGTTTCTTCATAATCAATTCCAGGCCTTTGAGAAAAACCTTGTGCAACAAGTCGAGCTTTATATCTTACTATTTCATTTTTCTCATTTCGCTTTCGAATAAAAACCCGTTTGTATCCAACAGGTTTTACACCTTCAGGTGTAAGGACTATAGGTCCAAAAACATTACGTTTATTTAGCGAATTTAATTCAATCTGGATGGCATCTTTCCATTTTATCCAATCCTGCCGATTTTTACATTCACCAAAAGATTTTGGTTCATGATCTTCGTTATCATTTATGATGTCGATTGCCACATTATAAGAAAATATATCATCAATTTCATCTATATCTTTTCGGTTCCATATTTTTCCAGTATTAATATAATTGATAGAGATTTCATGATTCTCGTCAGTTTGTGGTTCTGACAGAACATTTTCATCATCATGTGTTTCTTCAGGAACACCATTATCTATTTTGTGATCATCATGTGTTTCTTCAGAAACGTCATTCTTTATTTTGTGATCATCGTGTTTCTCTATGAATTTTCTTTTTCGAGGATTTTTATCCTTGGAACCGACTGGCCTTCCACGCTTCAGGCGTTTAATGACATCATGAGTATCTTCCATTTGTTTCTTTGGAATTTCAATTCGAGCAGGGGCATTTGCAGCATGTATATATGATTTAGTTACCCCTTTTGTGTCTGCAAATGCATCTGGTATTTGATTTGCTATTCTTTGCAAGTGTACAATTTGTTGTACATCTTTTTCACATTGTTTTGTTCTTGAATCCAGATGTAACAATGATGATACATACCATGTAATTTCCTTTTCGGTATGTTTCTGTTCTCCCCCTAACATTGGGAAGATTTTCTCATTAAAATGACAATCAGCAAAACGTGCTGTGAACACGTCGCCTGTCTGAGGTTCAAGATATCGAATGATTGATGGACTATCATAACCGATATAAATTCCAACCTTTCTTTGAGGTCCCATTTTCTTTCGTTGCGGTGGTGCAATAGGCACATACACCATACATCCAAAAATTCTCAGATGAGAAATGTCTGGTTCTTTACCAAATGCAAGCTGCAATGGGGAGTATTTATGATATGCACTTGGTCTGATGCGAATTAATGAAGCAGCGTGTAAAATTGCATGTTCCCATATAGAAATAGAGAGCTTTGTTTTCATAATCATTGGTATAGCAATCATTTGCAGACGTTTAATCAATGATTCAGCCAATCCATTCTGTGTATGTACATGAGCAACAGGATGCTCAACAATGATTCCCATAGACATACAATAATCATTGAAAGTTTGGGAAGTAAATTCACCAGCATTATCAAGTCTAATTTTCTTGATTGTATAATCGGGAAATTGATTCCTCAATTTTATTATTTGAGCAAGTAATCTTGCAAATGCAACATTTCGAGTTGATAATAAACATACATGTGACCATCTGCGGGAGGCATCAATCAATACCATAAAGTATCTGAATGGTCCACATGGTGGATAGATTGGTCCACAAATATCACCCTGAATACGTTCAAGAAACATTGGTGATTCAGTTTGGATTTTGACTGGTGATGGTCTTATAATAAGTTTTCCAAGAGAACATGCTTTACATTGAAACTTATTATTCTGAAAGATCTTCTGGTCTTTCAGTGGATGACCATGTGTATTTTCTATAATTCTTCGCATCATTGTTGAACCAGGATGTCCCAATCGATCATGCCAATTGTTTAATATCGAAGAATTATCAACTACCATGTTTGATTCAATGGGACTTATATGTGTATAATGCAATCCAGTAGGGAGCATTGGTAGTTTTTCAATCACATATTTCTTTCCTGATTTATATGTGATAAGACACATATATTTCTCATTTCCTTCATTCATTGTTTGAGTATCATACCTATGGGAATATATATCATTAAAACTCAACAAATTTCTTTTCGATTGTGGTGAATATAAAGCATCATTGATCAAAAATTTTGTACCATTAGGTAACAAAAATTGTGCTTTACCACATCCTTTAATCAAGTCTACAGGACCTGGTATTGTATTCACCGTTGTTTTTGTTGGTTTTAGTTCCAAGAAATATCTTTTATCTCGGAGGATAGTGTGCGTTGTACCACTATCGGGTATGCAAACTTCAGCTTTGCTCATAGCATTTTCCATATTTGAACTTCAAAAAAATATGCAATGAAATAAATTACTTGCAATATATATTTAAATATAACACAAATCATAATTATACAATAAAACATTATTCTATGAATACATGAAAAATAAATTATTGTACATTTATATTCTAACATTATATTGTTCATTTTCAGAGAAATCGTTGAGAAAATCTGCAGCATCAATATTGTTCATTTATATCCCACCAACATATTGATCATTTCCAGAGAAATCATTCATAAAATCACCAGCATCAAAATGAGTTGAATCACTAAAACGGTCACTGCGTTCAGTGAAGTTGGTCTCTTTTTTTTTCCCCTTTAATGATTCTTTATAAAGTTTACAAAGGTGCTCAGGGGCTCGAAAAACTTTGGACCAATGTCCTGGAGTACCACATCTGTAACAAGAACTTTCATATCTTTTTGAGTGCTTCTCATTAACACTTGTATTCTCATGATGCCTTTTCTGTGGATGGTTTGGGACGTTCTTTTGAGATGAGTTATAAAAATAACTATCTCGATTATTTTCAAAACCACGGCCTTGACCACGACCACGGCCAATTCCACGTCCACGTCCACGTCCACGACCTCGACCTCGACCAAAACCTTGTCTTTGAATTTGATTTTGGTTTCCAGGTTTAAATTCATTTTTACTTACAGCATTTACTTCTGGAAATGCTGTTGATCCAGTGGGTCGGGACTGATGATTTCTCATTAATAGCTCGTTGTTTTTTTCCGCCACAAGAAGACAGGCGATGAGTTCAGAATATCTCGCGAATCCACGTACTCTATATTGTTGCTGTAGGAGTAATATTTGATGCATGAAACGTGGAAAATGTTTTTTCAAGCATCTCAGATTCTGTGACCTCATGTCCACAAAATTTTAATTGCGAGATTATTCTATACATCGCCGAATTGTAATCACTGACTTTTTTAAAATCTTGGAATCTCAATGTATTCCATTCATCCCGGGCGGTCGGAAGTATAACTTCTCTTATATGTTCGAATCTTTCTTTTAATCCCTTCCACAAAGCCATGTGATTTTTTTCAGTCAGATATTCACATTTCAATCCATCGTCGAGATGTCGACGCAAAAATATCATCGCTCTTGCCTTTTCTTGTGACGTGCATATGCCATTTTCTTTAATGGTATCGCTTAGACCCAATGAATCAAGATGCATTTCTACATCTAGAGTCCATGTCATATAATTCTTTCCCGTTATGTCGAGCGCAACAAATTCGAGCTTTGTTAAATTTGACATGGTGGTACTAAAAAAATTTACGATGCATTTTATTAGTTAATAATTATTGCAATACAAAGTAACGGATAAACAACAAGTACAAGTATTTGTAAAAATAAAGAAAACGCACGAGGAAGATATTCTCCGATAAATACAAGACTCGTGAGTATGACAACCAAAATAATTAAAAATATCCTTGAGAAAGCCATCTTCTTTTTTCTTCGAAAAATTTGATGATGAATAATTTTTAGAGAAGAAGAAAAAGTTGGAGTGATGGAATGTGTTTGTGAGATCATATTTATAGGGCAAAAACTAGTCGTTTTTTACCATTTATGACCGTTGGGGTACAAAAAAAATAAAGGTATGTATTTGTATAATTTTATGGTAATAATATGATATATATAATATTAGACATGTTTAAATAATTATGTATATCATATCATAATATTATAATGAGTGTCATAATTTATTTTGTTTAAAAACCTTATAGGCTTTTATACTTGTCGTATCCCTTACCGGGAGTGTGGGATGTCGTCTTAACATCCTCCCAGGATTTATAACAAGTTTATGAAAAATTTATTTTTATTATTTCTAATAATAACATTATATTGTATATTAAATAAATACACAATAAATAAATAACAGTAAAATAAATATAATTATTTTTTGTTACCTTTTTCTTCTGTTTGGAGCTTGGAAAAGTATGTAGGACTTTTAGAGCTTCGTGCTGATAACGTGTTGTGAAAAAGTAAAAATTTATGGTAAAAAGTAAAAATCATAAAGTCTCAAAATTTACCAAACTACACACTTTATAATATTTTTCTCTCTACTCAATTGTGATTTTCTTCACAAATGAGAGATCTATTTATAGGAAATCTTTAAAAATAATCCAAAAATAAAATATATCATTACCTACATCATCACAGACTAATTTTCAATATTTACAACTCTTATTTTTCAACATTCAAATATTCAACATTCAAATATTCAATACACACATTTTAAATATTATTTTCCAATAAAAATATCATTATTTTAAAAACAAAAATTATAGTAATTTCAAATGCTGACAAAATAAATATATCTTCCCGTGCCTAATTATTTGATGATGACGTACGTACAAACAAACAAGCACAAGATAACACGAAAACACAAGTCATATCCCAGAATTTTTCTTTGCTTTGGGAAGTTGTCTCATTCAATCATTCATCGGGAAAACCAAAGCCCTCATTTCTCTCACCTTGAAAATATTCGAACGACATTCATGCAAACCCAATCTCTCTCACACTGCACGTACTGTCATTTCGTAGCAGTTATAAAATATATTTGTTTAATGTCATTTGGGATGATTGCTATCAATGTGATGTTTCATGCACAATCCTGTAAACACTATATATATATATATATATATATATATATATATATATAAAAGATAAGATAATTCAAAAAGTGACCACCTTTAGGTACAATATAACTGTATTAATTGGATCAAAACGAAGTTGCCGATAAATGGACAAATATAACCCAATCTTTAAGTAGGTTACGTTGCTTGGAATTTTAGGAAATATATATTTCTATGAAAATATAACTTTGGAAGCTGGACGATTATAATGGGATTAAATCTAAATTGTTATATCTTTCCGAAAACATTTACATGTTGAGATATAAGAGAAATACACGCGGTCACATCGCAGCGGAATGTCATAAGTAATATCAACAATGAATAAGACTGACACTAATATTTATAGTGAATCACCCCAAAATTGGGCTACATCCACTCTAAATCTTTCAAGGAGACCACTTCTTTATTAATAACTAAGAAGACAAAAGAATCGAGAATACAAAATATTTAACTCACAATACTGTAATTTTAAAACTAGTTCTCTCTGCCAATCTTATTCTTTCCAAAGATAAACACTTCTTTAGAAATCTAAGTCTAAATCATTTATCTGACTTCTACATTATGATTGTAGATGAGATGATTTTGTGTTTTTATCTGGATGTTGAAATAAAAAATGAATGAATATTTATAGATAAAATTTAGAGGAAAAAACAAAAAAAAACATTATTACTTACATAATTAAACAAACTATTTTTAACTAACACAACACATGTTAATTATCTGTCATTATTTAGAATTATAAAATGAATATTCCTTTTGAAATTGAAATGGAAAATAGTAAAATGGCTAGATGAGACAAATAATAGGATTTTTGGCAGCTGGACCACTATTCGAATCACCAGTTTGCACGTAATCGTTCTGCACCACTCAACCCTGCCCAGATTTTGACCCGTCAACTTAAGCGCACGCTTTTCTTTTAACTATTCAAAAAGTATAATCATATTTATGCTTCTCAAACAATTATATATGTATTTTAAATATTCCGATTTTTTAAAAAAAACCAAAAGTAGGAATAAAAAAATCTGGATATTAATGATGAATTAAATAAATAAAGCACCAAAATTAAACCACACCAAACTGAATTTTTAATCATTTTGACGTCATGTTAAATTAGCAAGTTATCCTACATGGCAGAATAGGGCTATATTGATATAGTAAAATATAATTAAATTTTTTAATCATCGTGCTGTTTTCCTATCTTTGACCCAATAGAAATACAAAGATTTGTGGTTGTCTGGCTCCAGCATTTTTGAAATTAGCTTGGAACATAATCAAATATTATTGTAAGCCATGCATGTATATTTCACACAGTATATATACAAATATATAATTTTGATATGTTGCTCGACCAATGAGCTTATCAATGAATTATCAATCATATATTGAATGTACAATTTAAAAATATTTAATCACATTGGTGAGCACATAAATTAACACAGTAAGTTGACAACATAAATAAATATTTGTATTTATTTATCGATATATATATATATATATATATCGATAACTTATAATTTAGCTACTTATCATCTATATAAATTTTAGAATTAATGTATTGTTAACGTGCCGGGTTATTTATGACTTGTTAAAGGTAAATAAACATTTATTGTTGCCATTTCTTTTTTATTTCTATGTGGTTTGTTTCCAAATGAAATTATTGTTTCCATATATTGTAGGATTTTATTTTTATTAATAAACTCTAAGGCAAATGAAAATTATAAATAATCAAAGATAGATGTTGGGATTGATGGATAAATCACTAGTAGAAAAATCGCTTTTTACTTCGCGTATTCAATGAAGTAATAAGGTAGTTAATTGCCGAAGTATATGGACGTGAAGTAATAGATGTACCTTTTACTTCGCATAATAACAGAAGTTGTATGATTGAAAATACTGAAGTCTTTGGCCGGTTTTCGAAGGAAAACCGGTCCAGAATTATATATTTACTTCGCTAAATAATAATTAAGACGAAGTTATATATAATATATTACTTCATTATTTACAATAATCGACGAAGTAATTCATCTGAAAGACCTCGTAGTTATGTATTTTGATGAGGTAATAGACACAAACAACTTCACAATTTATCCTATTTGTGGAAGTAAATATAATCTATAACTTCAGCATTTATCCTATTTGTTGAAGTATTTTATATTATGTTACTTCACAATTTACATTTAGTGACGAAGTAAGTGGTTCGAAAGACTTCAGTAATTTGTATTTTGATGAAGTAATTGCGCAAAACAACTTCGCTTTAACAGAACAATGTTGAAGTAAATTAATTCTATCACTTCGTCTGATTTCTTATTGACGAAGTATTTAATATTATGTAACTTCACAATTTGCAAATAACAACGAAGTAATTTACCTATTACACTTCATTTTTTTTTTATTTTGATGAAGTAATTGTTAAAAAAAGACTTCACAATATATGACTTAATACACTAATATAATTAAACTCATAAATTATCCATCTAAAAATTATTGATATCCACGAATCCACAATTACATATTCATCAATCCACAAGTAACCCAAAAAATGTATCCACAAAACCAAAAGTATATCCAAAAATCCACAATGACAAACAAAATATTTGTCCCAACATACACCATCCATCTAAGCACCTACATAGAAGTAAACAAATTCACTCCATTCACTTCTAACCTCGTCATATTGACATTGGGTGTAATATTGGTTCTTGATGCATCCTGCAAACTGAAATTTGAAACATAAAAAACGTAAGGCTGGATGATTAAAACATAAAAAACGTAAGGCTGGATGAGCCGCCAAGCTAGCTAGGAAAATTAAAACTTAATCTTGGAACACAAATATAATTAACCCATGCTTAAAAACAATTATAAGAATTTCCCATGTACAACATATTTTTTTTTCGAAGAACAAGCTGTCACAAAAAAGTAAAACCATATTAATTTGAGGATTAACGTAAAAGAATTAATATATGAGACAATTTTGATATGATTAACATGATGCATTTATCAATAAACGCAGACAACAAGAGTCTCGAGGTCAATCCGATATGAGGGAACCAATAAGGACAGATATAGACCAAAAAAATAGGAAAAGACAAAACCAGATCACTTAAACTCCAACAAAATCTGAAGCCACCCAAATTCTTGTTTCAAGAAGCGAAATCAACTTAAAAGTAAGAATAGATTGAATTTGTGCCACTTGGAAATGATACAAGAATCTTGAAAAAAAAGACAACATTTACAGTCCAGAATCATACTCCCGTATATGATTTCTGGGCTTCAAATTTCTTGATAAAACCAACAACCCACCAAATAAAACAAATGAAAAGAAAGTATTTTAACCAAAACATATATCAGCAATAAACAGAATAAACACAAAAGCTTAAGATTACAACACAGAAGATATTAAAATCAGGAACAAAATTTCCTTTTTTATCAATAAGATAAAATATATCACAATGACAACAATTCATCTCAAGCAATTATCTCAACAATAAAATATATCCCAATGACAACACATTATCTCAACAATAAAATATATCCCAATGGCAACACATTATCTCAACAACAACACATTATCTCAACAATAAAATATATCCCAATTGCAACACATTATCTCAATAATAAAATATATCTTAATGACAACAATTCATCTCAATCAATCAACAAATTTATCCCAAGAAGAAACTCACCATCTTCTCCAACTGTGGATCATCGCAATCGACTATCTTTTTCATGTACCTCATCACACAATATCCACACTCAACCGAACCACTTTGTTTCAGATTACCCTATAATGGAATTGAAAAGTTAATGCAACAATCACAATCTAATTAATAACCACTACCAATTCATGTATTCATAAATAAGTACGATACATACCATCAATATTTTAAAACCTGGCCCTTTAGAAATACCCTTGGAGGCATTGTACATCTTCACCCCACTACATTTTAAAAAATAAGAAGTTATTTTTTTGCATATTTATAAGTTAATGTATTCAAAATCAACATAAGCTACTACTTACTTTGTCACAATAGTTTTCCATGTATCATCTCGGTTCATGTTAGACGTTGAATCCAATAAATATCATATTCTTATCTTCGTTGACGATTGTCAAGATCCAATGGTACCTGAAAAAATGAAATTACAGCATTGACTACCATGAAGTAAAAATCTATAAATAACTAAATTCTTACCCAATGTTGTATGGGATGAGGCAGATGCTATCTCTACACACTGCTTCCAACTGATCAGCAATATGTTGTGATAAGCCACGGCCATCTGTGCCAATCGGGCATGTAGGTATATTACCGGGATCCACAAACGAAAAATAATCAGCCTTGTCTTTTTTCTTCAAATCATTTTCAATTTAATTTGTTGAGCGCAAAAAAAAACGAAAGAAGACTACCTATTGACTAACAAACGAAAGAAGACTACACAGATGTATATAAGCTAGAAAAACAAAAAAATTCGACGGAGACAATGACTAACAAACACCGTCATGTCCAGCCCTCAACACACAGTGCATATAAGTTAGAAAAACCGAAAATTAGACAATGCCTAACAAGAAGGGGACAACAAATATTTTAGACAATGCCGAACATTAAGAACCCAGAGACGGACAACCAAGGCCTTAGAAAACAACACGCACCTCCAAAGAAATGGTGTGTATCTCAACCACCAACCTCATCAGAAACTATTGAGTCATACAGAAAGGGACTTCTCAACTAGTAGCTCTTGATAATACAAGACAATAGACTACTGAGTCTTTGAACACAACAATATATCAATTACAGTATCGAAAGACCTACCAATCGCTTGCATTAATTCTGTCAACACGTGAGCCGCATAGAATACACTTGACTTATAAACTCTTAACACCATGTATTTCAAACTTCTGATAAGGTTGGTGGTGGCCATTTTCAATAAATAACTCAACAGAGGTACGACAACAAAAAATTAACCAATTATCATTCCAATCAATACCATACCTCGGGAAACTGGTGCCGGACTAACTCAGTGCTTTGAACGGTGGTGGTGGTGGTGTTTTGCTTCCATCTCGGTGAGTGGAATGGCGGTGGTGTTGGTGGTTCGAAGCCCACGACGATGAGTGGAACGGCGTGGTGTTAGGGTTAATTTTGAAAGAAAATGTGGATGGATATAATGAGCTTGTCTGTGAAGGAAATATGATATAATCGATATTATTCAGCGACGGTTTCTAAAAATCCGTCGCTACTAGCGACGGTTTTAGACAAGTCCGTCGCTAATAGCGACGGTTTTTTATAACACCGTCGCTGACTAAATCGGCGACGGTTTAAAACCACCCGTGACTGGAAATGTGATTACATGCGAAAATTGAAGTGTGAGGGCAGTGTCTCTTGCGCATATGCGCGACACCGATGTGCGCATATGCGCGAGGTAGGCAGAGGGCGAGCGCGCTCTGTCGCGCGCATATGCGCGGTTCATCTTATTACTTCAGCATGAACTTATTTTTCTTATTTTTTTACTTCGTCAACATTGATATGCCGAAGTAAAATATAATAAAAAAATATAGTGAAGCCCGTGTTTTTAAATATCCGAAGTAAAATATATTATTTTACTTCGCTTGTGTTATTACTGAAGTTATTGGTAATGTATTACTTCGTAATTTATTATTGCCGAAGTAAAGCCTGTCGAAGTAAAATCCGATTTTTCTACTAGTGAATATTAAATGCCGCAGGAGAGCAAGCACAATAATTGGTGATTTTAATTCGAAGATATCAAATGATCAAGCCAATGCTATTGTTGTTTTGCCATGAAGTGTTGAAGACGTGCAGACACAACACCTCATCTCGGTGCTGATTAGTGTGTTGTTCATCAAACATAATTTTGGTTTCACAAACTTTGCATATGTAGTTTTGCTTATTTGGTTTGATATGTACTTTGAATGTACTTTGCTCTCCCACTTCCTTAAGAAAGTTAAATTTTTTTATTAACTAGTATTGATTTTGTAAACTGACAAACTTTTTTAGTGCATCTTTTGTTTGAGATAACGCACATGTGTGTATGCTTGTGCAAGATTCATTATGTCTTATTTTATTCATCAAAGTTTAATGGTATGATAAATTACATTATTTCGTTGCACATTAACATATTACAGCACCGGACACAACACCTGTATCTGTTTCACATAATCTTCATCTATTTAGTACTTTTATGTCAAACAACTCTTCGAGATGATAAATGAGAAAATGAATAAAACAAGGTACTTATAAAGAAGGCTAGCTCCTGCACAGCACTACAAATATAATTTGAAACGAAATGTAAGTACAAATAGATAAGTCGACTACACATATTGATCATCGATCATAAGATCATCCCATGTGACAGATAATGACACAGTCATGCTAATCAAACATACCGATAATATTAAGGTAGATATTATGGAGATGTAAAATCTTTGATTAACACCAAAACAAACAACTGAAGGTCACAAAAAATTAGATATAGAGCAATGCAGATAATGCTTCTTCTTCTGATCTTCTCCAGCTTCAGCAATTCTCCAAATTAAATCTGTATAATAATGAGCAAGAAACCAATCACAGCACATCCCTATAAAAATATAAGTAATAAAATAAAATAAAATAGAAGGATTGACATTATTATTATTGATACCAAATGAATGTTCCTGTTTTCATCAGGCGTGAACGCGCGAAGCAGATGGTAAAAATCTCCATGGTGGAGGGGCTGCACAGTAACTCCCCACTCGTTAGTGATCACTGGCTGCCCCGATAACTGTACAAGCACTGCATCGTTGCCAAATGCCTCTCTCACGTTGAACGGCCCCGATCCCACTTCCAAGCACACATCGTTGACGAAAACGGTCGATTTTGTTTGGACCATTTCTTCTGCACCATAGATCAGATGAAGTCAACACCATCGAGTCGACTGTATGTTCTAAACTCGTTAAAACTTTTACATATTTTAGAAACGAAATTTTTTTATTTAAATCGTTGTATGCTCTGATATTTAGCGATGTACTTAAGTGAGTTATATAGAGAGTAGGACGAGAGATTGGTTAAGTCAAACCATGCAGGCACATGAGGGACAGTGAGCAAGAATTAGGCGCCAAAGACAAATGTATCCTTGTCTCTTACCAATATATGACTTAAATGTCCATCAAGACAAAACGTATGAAATCCCAAAAAGAGAGACGATACAGTGAACAATATCATCACTCACTAATTACACAGGTGACTTTACTCAGACATGCGGAAATATAGATCAGAATATCGGTAGGCCGCCCTGTTCATTCTCATTCAAGAAAATTTGGAAGAGATTCGACTGTACGGGTAGTCAAGTAACAAACCCTACGGTTGATTAATAATTCTTCATCATAAAACTGAATAAAATTTAAAATCCATGAGAAAAAACAAGTGATGCAGATATATACCTTGAAGAATGCGATCGGCGGGGGATGTAATACTGAATGATGGAGTACAAATGGCGGGAACAGTACTATCTGGTGCCGTAACTATGGTGGGATTAATCTCCTGTTGCAGTCTAATCTTGTCATCCTCAGCCTTCTTTAAGACGGAGTTATTCATCAGCATGAGTTCACTAAGCTGGAAACTTGGGCAACTTCCAATACCCTGATCTATCACGGTGGATAAATCTGGGAAGCAAAACCCTTGTGTTAAACCAGGAGCAGCAGTCGATCCTCCATTGTTTTGATGCACAGGAAAGAAGAAGTGGTCGCCCAAGAGCTCTCTAGGAGCTTGTAGAAAAGACTGGTTCACTAAAGCAGTTGAAGAACTAAGCAAATCGATCACAGGAGTAGAGCCGACAGAAAGAGCCTTTTCTGCTGATCTGTCCGGAGAAGTTTTATCTGAAGAAGATGATGAAGAAGCTGGAACCGTGACAGCGGTGGTGATAACGTCGGAGATGGGAGGCGAAGGGATGGTGGTTTGAGGCTGTGATTTGGTGATGTTACTGAGTTGGCGTTGCTTGTGTTTGCTTCTTGATTTCCTGTTCTGGAACCAGTAAAAAACATTGGCATCTCCAACTTGGCCATATTCTTGCAACTGTGCCCTAATCTTCCTTATCTCATCCCTTGGAGGATTCACCATCCCTGAATTGAATATCGCTTCAAGTATGCGAATCTGTTCTGGTCTAGGGTTCCATCGTGGTTTTGGCTCAACAGTTCTTTCTTCACATTCGGGAACTAATAGATAAAAAACCCATTATCATTAATGTCAAAAACATTAACGCCATGCTAGATATCACTGAGAAAACCATTTAACTAGTGAAAATAAATACCCATAACATGAAATACATGTACCTGCTGTATATGGGGTTCTGTGGTAACCAGCAGTCAAGTGATGCTGCTGCCATTGGAGATGAGTTGTGTTGCAGGGTTTTGACTTAAACATGCTAGGCCAATGTCTGTTTGATGATGCCATTATTGGGGTTTCGATGCTACCTTAAAGCTCTAAATAAAGTTGAAGAAATTTTGAAGCAGCCAACCCGAAGAGAAAAACAAATCACCTAGTTCTTGCTGGTCTTTCACTGACTGAATCTTCTCTTTATAGCCCTTTTTCACATTACCTACTCCTGTTTTTAGTTCATCAGCAATAAATAGTCAGTCCTATATATAAAAATAAAATAATTAAACCGTAACAGTAGTTAATTTATGGTGAATTAAGGTTCATTATCAAGAGAAAGTGATGGGATGGAATAAAAAAAGGTAAAACCAAGGACAAGAATCGCCTGCAAAATCGAAAACCAAAACAGAAAGCGAATTGAATATAAAGCGAGGAAGATAGTACAAGCCCATACCCTTCCTCACAAATATTAGAATACTTGTTTGTTAAGCATAGTACAAGAAAATTCCCACGGACTTGAAGCAAAGAGAACATCGATAGAAACATATGCCGGGGCTTATATTAGAATCTTCATCAGAGTCGACAGATGGAGCCCTTAATGCACGAGGGTGGTGGGATGGTGCCACAGAACTGATCTGCACACACTCACACACTCTCTCAAAGAAGATTATTTTTTTTTTAAAATAAATATTGATATTGATTTATTGTTTATTAAGAGCTTGTGAGGAGGGTTTTTGTTCACCAGAACAGGAGTATTAATGGTGGAGGAGAAGAAATCAGAATCGGAAATGGATGGAGGACAATACGGGATTACGTATATATATTATCTATCATATAAATATAAATAAATAATATAAATAAAAAAGTAGATTATTGTAATTTGAAGAGGTTGTTGCAGGAATTAAATAAAAGAGTATTTGAAAGTCAAGAAAGGTGACATAGGGGTTTGGGAAGTAAGTGCTGTATGGATTTGCTGTCGTCAACACTTTCTGAGGTTTTCTTTTATTTATTTATCATTCTTTTATTTATTGAACCATATATTTTCACCCACACAACGAATCCAAACATTTAAAATTATCAATAATATAATGCATATTTTTTCAATATTATATTATATGTAAAGAAATATCAAATTTTCGATACACTTGTACCGAAAAATATCAAATTTTCTGAAAAATTCGATACGATGTGATAATGATACTGGAATTTTTAATATGATAACAATATAAATTTTGAAAATTTTGGTATGTATCAAAATATCGAACAATAAATATAGAAACTAAAAATTATTTAATATTTTTAATTAATAAAGTAATGAATTTAAAAAATATAAAGTTTTTTCGATATAAAATGACATATACCGATATGATATCGAAATCTCGATATATCGTAAAATTTCGATGTAATCGATTCAGTTATACGTACTAATTCGATATACCAAAAATTTCATTCTGATATAAATATATATTTTATATACATTAATTTTTTTATATAATATGTGGTATATGATTTTCAGTATAGTATATAATACCACCCTAATTACGTGTCTTAGATATCTCTTCTTAAATCGTCCTATCTTGACTGTACGTATATGTAAAACCTGTATCTATCTGTTAGTGAGCAGACAATGATGTAATGATATAATACGTTGCATCCATTTAGTGCATAGAATAGATACATGTATAATTTGACATTTTTTAATGTACTTAATTCTTTCTATAGCTGAATGATAAATGGTCGATTTAATTTTCGAAAAATATAGAAAAAAATAATTTTTTTTGGTCAGAATAGAAAAGACATGTATCGATACCACTTTTGATGGTCATCAATTTATGACTTTTGACAAGTGATTTTTAGTGAAGAAAACAGTTTAGCCAATTTATGACTTTTGACAAGTGATTATGTAAAGTTACATTTAGACTAGGTCTATTATGAGACGGTCTTACGAAACTTTATCTGTGAGACGGGTCAATCCTATCGATATTCATAATAAAATTAATACTCTTAGCATAAAAAGTAATACTTTATCATGGATGACCCAAATAAGAGATCTGTCTCACAAAATACGACTCGTGAGACCGTCTCATACAAGTTTTTGTCGTTACGTTTATGCTACACTAGATGGATATGGATACTTGAATTATTTAATAATTAATAATACTAATAATAATCTCAAATAAACATTATGTGGGATTAATGTATCTTTTGGATATAATCAACCATATATCTGAACATGTATTTTCTTCGAAACACAGAACGTATGAGCATGATCTTGCAATTAATTAGCTTTTAATTAAGTTAATTTCCTCACGTTCATTTTCGATATTAATCGTTGGTTTTCTTTTCCAGACGATGAATATATTAATGGCACCGTTTGACTCCATGGAAAGTGCATTGTTTGGCGTCAGGCGAAGTTTGAAGGTCGTAAATATTCCTCGGCAAGAAAGAGGTGCCCCGATTGGTTTGATTTCCCCAATCTTTTTTTATTTTTTCTTCCTCTCTATTATCATCTCAATGCGTGCTAAACGCGACTCCCAATACATTTTAAAAACGATCGAGGAGAGTAATTGCTTGGTCTATGTTTTGTCCGTCCGATCCCGACAACAAGATTTGCTTCATGTTACGAAATTTCAAGACTTGGTAAAAATTAATTGTTTTTTTTTGTGTGTGTGATTTATTGGAGTAAATTTGGAGTCAAAAAGGTTAATATTCTGCAGTGGTGATGGACAATGAAGTATCATGGAAGAGGGACAAAACGCACAATCCCATCAAACGTCTCTCAGTTCTGAGTAGACCCATGATCAAATGCTGGACATGGTAGTAGTTAAACTCCCACTCCTATTTCATATATCATCCATTCAAAGAATTATTAATTTTAATCCCGGTTGAGACTGATCCGTCCTGATTGAACTGGAGTTCATCAATGGTGGCGGGATTTTCAAGAAAGGAGAAAAAAGGATTCTTTTTACTTTTGGGGATATTTATTGAATAATTTCTACTATTATGTCACGTTGGCCTTCTTTCATGGCGTTTGCTTCTTCCTTTCCTTCCCCATTCTTGTCTGCAACATAAATGGTAGTCTTGGGTTTGGATCAATTTCATTTATCCTTACGCACCCATTCCCTCCCACTTTTTTACACCTAGCTATTTCTTGGTTGATTAACGTAGACTAGTGTAGACATTTGGCAAGCTGCGTGTAGGCCTATTTAAACATTTGTATTGCGCCAGGAATATAAAGAAAGACCAGCTCCAATTAATTATTTACATGATATATATATATATATATACACACACACACACATATTTTACTTTTACGTTTTATTACATCAACTTTAATAAAATATTCAAAGTTATAAAATGTATACTATACATACAATATAAGAGATGAACACTAAATTTATGACAATTGCCTGGTGATATGATCAACCATTTTTATATTTCCTAACGTACTTACTGTTATATAATCCGCGTTTTTGAGAGGGTATCTAAGTTGGTAGAGTATGTGAGCGCTTGACTAATGATTAGGAGTTTGATTCTTCTTATCATCACTTTCTTGAGCGAGCTTGTCACCCAGGATAATCTCAATATAATGTAGGTTACATGGCTAACGTGATTTGCAGACTACTGTTTGAGTCCGGAGGTTTACTCACTGCACAACCAAAAATAACGGTAGCGGAAAAAAATGAAATATTTATATATGCAGCGTCTAAAATAACATATATATATTCTCATCGAACTCCTGATTATTGTTCAAGAGCTCTATATATATATATATATATATATATATATATATATATATATATAGCGTGAGATTTATGAATTTTCCAAGGCACGTTCGAATCGACAACTTATTAATTTCTTTATTAGATAGTAGATTCATACGAAATATTTCCTTCAGCGCATTTTATAGTGTATCCCGATTCCCTCGGATTTGGATGAATATACACATTGTTTATGATTTGCAATTCAAAAATTTTGGTTGCATTTACTTTTTAAGCATCATTTGACTCGTGTGATAGAATAAATAAATGATATATAACAAGAGTGACTATAAAATAAAATTAAAGAATAAGTAACACTACCCTATCTCGGAACTTTTCGAATTAGTAATATAGGAAGCATAATCTAATTATTGCTAACTAACTTCAAACACTAACTTGAACTTTTAACATTTTCAATGGATTCTAAAATGACTTAATGATCTATTAACTAATATCTGATCACTTGCCTCGAAATTAAGTTATAGAAAATATCAGTGTTTTTAAAATAGAACCACATCGACTGTTCGACCAGAACCAGTCACATGTCCGGTCTAGACCAAGTTCAATAATCGTTTTTATGTTCAAAATAGCCAGAACCATTGAAAACCGATTAAAGACTCATCGGACTGGTTCAAAATCGGTCTGATCGGTTCACTCTTTTTTAATAAAGACCGAGGTGTAATTAGAAACTCCGAATCATTTTTTTTTGAAACAACTCAGAATCAGTTTTGAGCCAAATTAAACCGGATATATTTGTCTAATATACATTTTCTTTTATAAAAATGATCGCGTGCGTGGCTGAAAAAATAAAGAGAACATTTATAGTAATATCTAAATAAATCACCAAGCCTAAACATATATATAATTTATTAAAGTTAAAATAAAAACTATTTCATTTCTAATTTTTCAACTGAACATACACATAACATGTAACACGATCTTCTACGGGGCATTATATTGAATAATTTTTGTAGTCAAAATATAATATTTGTCTCATAAAATTGACCAGTTACATGAGTTTTTATGTTCTTGATGATTATATATTTGTATTTTTGCTTTATCTTCTAAATTATCTAAATCTCTATTTAAATCACTCAATCAATTAATATATAAAAAATAAGAAAAAATGAAAATGTGTCATAATCCGCAAAACACGGTTACATCCTTTATTAAGATCCCGATGGTATTTTGTTTGGGGAATTGAGGACTTTGCATTATATATTATAATTAAAACAATTATTTTTTATCTCCTGCAAACAGCTCACACTACAAAAAAAACAGAGGCTAGCGACGGTTTAAACCGTCGCTAAAACCGTCGCCTAAACGGTCAGACGACGGTTATAGCGACGTTTAGTGGTCCGTAACCGGAGGTCGCGTCGCCTTCTATTAACGACGGTTTCTCAATAACCGTAACAACATAGCAACGGTTTTATTGATAAACACCGTCGCTACGTTAGCGACGGTTACATGATTGTCGTCGCTAGGTTAAGCGACAGTGTTTAACAAAAGAACCGTCGCTATATTAAGCAACGGTTGATCTTAACCGTCGCTGAATAAAAGCGACGGGTTTAAAAATAACCGTCGCTATATTAAGCGACGAGTTTTAGCAGAACCGTCGCTATATTAAGCGACGGTTGATAATAAGACTGTCGTTATATTAAGTGACGGTTTCTTAAACCGTCGCTATTTACCGACGGTTTCTGAAATAACCGTTGCTATGTTAGATTTTTTTAAAAAATTTCTTTAGATATTTAAAAATAGTGTCCCGTAAAATTGAAAAGAAATTAACAAAATGATTTGAGAAATGTAATTATTTTATTAATCTACAAATAATAATACAAGTGTTTGGTACAAATGTTATAAAAAAAATCAGAAAAAATGTGGCTACGGTGACTGGGTCTCGTCATCGTCGTCGTCCTCGTACCCTTGCGTCGGAGGAACATAACTCTGTGATAATCTGTGGATACGAGATGAAGAAGCAACTGCTGCGCCACGGGATCGACCCATGTGAGAAGTGCCTGATCCAAGCAGCGTGCGACCAGATGTATGCCCAGTAGCTCCCTGTGACATGCCTGCAACAAGGACTCGGACCTGATCCTCTAGTGATGCCATGCGATCTCTCAGCATGGCGTTCTCTGCCTCTGTAGCATGCATCCTCTCGCAAAGCTCATCGTTACGTCGTAACGATGAGTCTAGAGTCTGTTGCATGTCTGCCATCTGCTGGGACTGAGACGACTGACTTACACCCGATGACCCACCACGTCGACCCGGAGCCATCTCATCTGGATATAAGGTGCTGGCCATCGACCCACAACCGTACATCCTCCCCTTATTCTTCCCCCCAACAACAGTCTTGAACATGCTGTTCACCGACTGTGGGCTGGGGACAGCAGGCTCTGATCCATCATCTGTGGGAGTCATCGACTCAGCCATGTATCGCTCCATCTCCTCCTATGATTTTGATAAAAATTAATCAAATCGATTTTTCTTAATGTAACGTTAATATGAATAACGAAATTTCATAAACTTACGTGGATCAGGCAGGATCGCGTGTCAACGAACGATCCATCGTCATGTCGATGTGTGTGAACGTATAGCTCCCATGACGTCGGATCTCTGCCATGTCGTGCTCGCTAAAATAAATTCATTGATTGTAAAACATTAACATTTATAATTAATGAGAGACGTATATATATGTTAACGTACAACTGATATGTGAGGCCCGGGGCCGAAGAGGGCGGGGGGTGATCGCCGGTGCCATCAGTAGTTGCACGGACAATGAGCGGCTCCTGGCAGGCTTCTAGGTGAAGGGAACATGAATGAACCGACCCACACGGGAATGAGAGGGATTCCGAGACTGTTCAATGTAATGGACTGTACAGTTGAAGAGGGCTTAAAAGATTTGATTTGTACTACTCATATCACGAAGGTGCATCTTCTTTTCGGTAGCTCATCACATAAGAACTCCAAAGTTAAGCGTGCTTGACTTGGGGCAATTTTGGGATGGGTGACCTCCTGGGAAGTTTCCCAGGGTGCGTGTGAGTGAGGACATAAGCACGCTGGAAAGACTCGTCTTGATACAGTGAGGACAGTCGTCGAATCTGGGGCGTTACAAGTGGTATCAGAGCCGACCTCTCTTAGTACGGTGTGGTTCGGGGACGAACCAAGCGGAAGCTGGTGGGCATGTGAGGCCCGGGGCCGAAGAGGGCGGGGGGTGATCGCCGGTGCCATCAGTAGTTGCACGGACAATGAGCGGCTCCTGGCAGGCTTCTAGGTGAAGGGAACATGAATGAACCGACCCACACGGGAATGAGAGGGATTCCGAGACTGTTCAATGTAATGGACTGTACAGTTGAAGAGGGCTTAAAAGATTTGATTTGTACTACTCATATCACGAAGGTGCATCTTCTTTTCGGTAGCTCATCACATAAGAACTCCAAAATTAAGCGTGCTTGACTTGGGGCAATTTTGGGATGGGTGACCTCCTGGGAAGTTTCCCAGGGTGCGTGTGAGTGAGGACATAAGCACGCTGGAAAGACTCGTCTTGATACAGTGAGGACAGTCGTCGAATCTGGGGCGTTACATGATAAGTATTAAATTGGCTTAAATACCAGATCCTGTCCGTGAGCGCTGTACGTCTTCTTACCTGCAATGTGCTTCGTCGTCCTTGTACCTTTACCTGCAGGCTCGCTGCTCCTGTTGGCCTTGTTCTTCGCGGCTCTGTCCAGCCAATCCTGCTGCTGCCAGGCAGCAGTCCAAGAAGCCCATCTCTCAGGCGTGACCGTCTGTGGATGATGGTCACTGGTTCTCCAACCGTGAATGGTCTGGCGGTATAGGGTGGCAGTGGTACGGAACCACAAGTCCCGTACCTGAGCATCAATAGCAGCAGCCCATGTATACCTCGTCTGCAATATTATTTATTTAAGTAAGTTAATCGTTTCATAAAAATTTAAACATTTTATTGTAAAAATTAATTGTTTTAATAAAGACTTACACAGAACTGCTCCCAGTACCACTGCCGCTGCTCAGGTGTCACATACCTCCACGACCAGCCGGGATCACATGTCTGCAGTGAGAACTGAGCCGATATGTATCTCAAGAAACGGTTATTATGTGGGAAAAATCTATAACCAGGAAAACATGTCGTTGTAATCTTTTTTCTAAAAGTATTCAATAATTATAACGAAATATTTTCAAACATCGCGATGTTTTAAAAAACAAATTACTTACATCCCATCCCTGATCGTGAGCTCAATCCTGTCATCAGGCGGTGGAGGAGGCGGGGAATCATCGCGATGTCCAGACATAGTGTGTAAACTGAAAACCCAAAAATTTAGTTAATATAAAGACTTAAGATAATGAATAAAAGTTTTGAACATGCAATACACAGTATTAAACATTTGGTTCAATTAAAATTTATATTAATTGTTGTGAAACAAACCTAGTCACTAAGATGACATTGCCATTCGTCATCGTCGGTTGGAACATATTCATCTCTTTCGCTATCAGTGGAGTGTACATCCATTTCAATATCATACACAACATCGACATCGACAAGATTTTGCAGTTGTTAAAAGAAATTGAGTTTCAACAGCATGTGTTTCACTGTCATTGTTCTGAAAAGCATTCGTGATATCCTCCGGTGAGGTAACAGGTGCGGTGACATCAGGTGCATAAGCTCTTTGACGCAAACTGCTCACATACATCCATTCTGAAACAACTCTTCTTGTCGAAGGATATCTCAAATAGACCACTTTTGATGCTTGTGTCGCAAAGACAAATGGCTCCCATGAACCTAAACTTATGTTACAATTAACATCAACAATCTTGTACTTATTGTGTACGCGCGTGCCTGAACGCGGATTGATATCAAACCAAGAGCATTTGAATAGTATTGCTTGCTTCAGTGGGAGACCAGAATACTCAACTTCAATTACTTCTTGGACTTGTCCATAATACTCTGTACACTCTCCACGTTTGTACTGACCGCTAACTTGAATGCCAGAGTTGTTTGTTGTTTTATAAGTTGTATCATTAACTGTGTGGAAGTTGAAACCATTGACATTATATCCTCGATACGTATTGACCTTTTGATAGTGTTAGTACAAGGTAAAAAAACCGAAACTGCGAAAATAATGATAGAGTTTCGCTACTACTAGAGAAGGAAGGCCGGAAATCGCTGAAAAAATTTTTCGCGAACATCGGTATATATAGAAACATAGCGACGGTTAGCGACGGTTTTATGTGAGCGACGGTTTTTCCCAAAATGTCGCCGATGCGGATCGGCGACGGTTTCTATACAGTTGTCGCTATGGGCGACGGTAGTTAAAACCGTCGTTCGTAGCGACGGTTGTACATAAACCGTCGCCGATATTGCGACGGCCTTCTATTTTACTGTCGCACATGGCGACAGGTAAAAAACCCGTCGCCTAATATGGCGACGTGCTTCAATATAAACGTAGCCAAAGGCGACAGTCAAAAAACCCGTCGCACAAGCAGGCGACGGTTATTCTTCAACCGTCGCAATTTGAGCGACGGTTATATGATAAACTGTCGCTATATTAGCGATGGTTTTTATAAACCGTCGCTTACTTTATTCAGCGACGGTAATACAAATCGTCGCTATTACAGCGACGGTTTAACAAAAACCGTCGCTATAATAACGATGATTTTTCCTATTGCCGTCGCTAACACAACTATTTTTTTGTAGTGTCATTTATGTTAATTCATATGTACTAAATTAAACTTATTAAAATAAAATAAGACCACCATGCTGTTATATATTAATATATTTACATATAATAATATAAGAAGTAAATGAAAATAATAAATAAGAAATTTTAAAAAATAAATTAATAATGAAACAGTTTAAAATTTAAAATTAGGTTGAGAGTAGGTCTCTTGTGAGACGGTCTCACGGATCTTTATCTGTGAGATGGGTCAATCCTACCGATATTCACAATAAAAAGTAATACTCTTAACATAAAAAGTAATACTTTGTCACGGATGACTCAAATAAGAGATCCGTCTCACAAAATACGACCCATGAGACCGTCTCACATAAGTTTTTGTTTTAAGTTGAAGAGATGCATTCTTTCGAGAGGGTGTATCTTACTCAATTGAAGTTGTGTTTTGGCTGTTTATGAATTAAAGACAACATTTCGTAACTAATATGTTAAATTATCTTCATTACATATATATAAGTAGCGTTCTTCATATATGTGTTTTTAATTTTTTGTTATTCTACTTTGATAAAAGCTTGTAATTTTTGCTCTGAAAATTCGAAGGAGTGTAAACTTCGAATTTCGGTGGTTACAGGTTTTGTATCATGAAAGGTTAATTTTTGTGAACCATTCGCACCTTTTGTAGGAGGAATTAATACCTTTAAAGAAATCATCAAATTTGATGTGCCTAACCTATATACAAAATTTCATTGAATTCGCTTGATTTTCCATAAATTTTATACAGCACCCGCACCTTACGATCGATATTTTTTCGACGAATTTCCGGCGTGCACCGTGTAATATTACTGTAATCAGTAATGTTCGTGTCATGTCCCATGGGTACGTACAAATTATTTCAAGAGATGCAAGCAGTCACAATTGAAAGAAAGTACTGTTGCATCTCTTGAGTTGTAGAGAATGACTTCACGCTTATTATTTCGATTTCTTCAAATAAATTCATGTATAGGAAATAACTAAAACAAATTGAAAATTTGATCCCTTTTGGTTATAATGTCAAATTACAATACGTTTTTTAAGTCAATTAAAATTGCTAATGAAATCATTCGGAACAAAAAAATGTATATATATATATTTCAAATATATATTGTACGTGAGTATTATGTACATATTGTATATATATACCCGATTAATTAGTGAAATATGTACGAGAACAACTCGGGTTTTATTGGGATTGAACTGAATGAACAATTAATATGGGAGACATAAATAATTATGACCATGAATAAGATCAGTTTATTCATATTTCCATCTCAGATTGGATATAAAATATCTATCCATCTATATATATCTAATGATATCAACAATTTAAAGTAAAAAAT